>NW_008672184.1:4377-27990 GCF_000695815.1 Acanthisitta chloris | reverse complement strand
AAAGAGTTAATTGTCCTGTGCAGACACCAGAGGTGCAGAGTGGTAAAATTAGTAATTTATCGACCTACCTGTTTCCATCAGTGTTGGGTGTGGTTGGTTTTGGTTTTCTTTCTCTTTTTCTATATTAGCCTTGACCCTTTCCCACCCAGAGCAGTTGGGAGAGGTGGTTAACAGCTTCTACTTTAGCTGCCCAAAAATGTGCCCTTACACAGGAAATAACTCAATGGCTCTTCATAGTAGGCTGGAGAGTAAAAATACAGGAAAGAGATTAAAAATGGAGGGAAGACAAAAAGGTAGAGCTTGGTGAAAGTAATTCACAATGTAGAAAAATATACACAAGTTCTTTAACTAGATAAATTGGTAATACCAGGAAGACTGCTGGATATTGCAGAGTATTTTCTTTATCTATTTCTGTTTCATTTTTGTATCAGGAAGAAAATGTCAAATTGCAGCTGTTAAGTTTGCTGGTGGCTCAGAAATTGGAATGGTAAACTGGGAAGTCAGGAGGGTGTAGTAACCAGGGTTCAATTAGAATAATCACTTTGCTATTCAGTGTGAATTTGTACTTTTGTGATCATTAGATTGTATTTGGTGTATGATCAGGATTTATATGCAGGAAAGTACAGAGAGAAATGTGAGATGGTGATAGATAACTGACTTGACAGAAACCCATGCAGCAACCCATCTAGGAGATCTCTTGAGTTTTGAAAAGGAGGAATATAATGCTATTAATGTAACATGTGCCTGTCAATATTGCCTGGAATATTTGGTCTGCTTTTGTTATCTTTGTGTCTGAATATATGTCAGATTGGAAACAGCTGGTGCTGAAGTTGCAGTGTGGTCAGGTACATCTGCCTTCCTGGGAGACTAAAAACCTTGTTCTATCCTAGAGAAATCAGTAAGCCATTTAAATCCCAGTGATGGTACTGATGCAAGAAGATTTTCTGCCAGTGGAGGGTTCTTTATGTTGCAGATACAAAGGTGTGAGAGGATGCAATGAACAGAGGATGAAGTTAGGGAAATTCAGAAGGGAAGTACAGTGAAGTTTTTTCAGTGAAGATTATTAAAAGTGCAGAGTGGATTTTTATATTTGTTGAATGATGAGAATAAGAACAGGTATTTTCCCTGGTCTTCATGTATACAATGCCTGTCAACTCCCCTTTCAGAGGCTTCATGGATACCTGCTCTGTTGGCACACACAGGATTGCAGTTGCTCTTACTGAATGCAAAATATTTATACTCTTTACCAAGTGGACTAAGTTTTGGAAAGTAAACTCCCTTGGCCTCACTTCAGTGGCATTCAGATAAAGGATCATTGATTATTATGTTTGATGACAATTACTTATTAATATAATAATTTGTGCACTCTGCTTGCAGGAAAGAGTTGAAAAAAAAGACAAGAAAATGCCTCAATAAGTATAGATGTTACAGATGAAGTAAAACATTTTCTAGTTCCAGTCTGTAAATAATCAAGTTTCTTGCAATTCTTCAGAGTTTTGATCAAGACAGTGTAGATTGTGATTCACCTCAGGAGGTCCACAGAGGGTTCAGGTTGCAACACGAAGCTGTTGATGAAAGATGTTGCCATACAGACTGCAAGAATGCAATCCTGTGGTTAAAAGGGAAAGTCTTGGCTAATAGACATGCAGATAATTAAGAGGGACATATAAGGCATCTAGTGGACACTTGAGTAATTATGATCTTGATTTTTTTGTAACATTACATGTAGTTTGCTATACAAACTAGTGTTGGACTTAGATGAATCTCTTACTAAAATAGCTTCTTTATGATGTTGTCTGTCTTCTCGTAATGCATGATGCATCCTAATTTGGTTTCTTGTCCTCGGTAATATGAATTACAGTCAGGAGTATTGTTTAATGGAAATGATCGTGGCTTTGGCATGTTTTTCTGCTCCTTGTTCACTTTTTTGGGGTGTTTGGGGTTTTTTTTTGTTACCAGGGGAATTTTGTCAAAAATCACCTAGATGACTTGGTCCTACTTTGCTGTAGTTACTGGCACTTAATTAAAACATCTTGTTTCTTATTGTAACTTTAACTGAAACTACCATTGCAGTAACATTCTTGGAATTACCTGTTAGGATCAAAGCAGCACATTCCTGGTTTCTGTAGTTTGTTTGATGCACTGGGTTAGGGACTTCAGATTTTTGCAGCTCTTGGTCTTGCTGGGCATTCAAAGAGAACTCAAAACATCAGCCTATATTAGAAGCATATTTTTTAATTAATAAACAAAAATTTAGGTGATGAATGTTTGTAAAGACTGAGATGGTCATATGCAGTAAAAACCTTCATAGTGCGTTTGTGTGCCCAGGCAATTACATGTGGATACATCTTAAAATTATGCCAAATGTGATGCCTAAGGAATGTTACAGTTTTAAAGTATGTTCCAAACCAGGAGAGATGTTTTAATTGCTACTCCAGTTTGGAAAGAGAGAGAGAATGGACTTATGATAAAAGGAGCTAAGTTTTAATGTTCTATTATGCAAGTTTGCAAAGCAATATTGCACTTACAGTGATGTAAAAGTCAGTTTCCTCCTGTATTTTCAAACTGATACCATTTTGCATGACTTGAATTCCTTGCTCTGCGCAGACTTCACTAACACCAGTTCTCAGCCATAGGATCAGTAATCTGATTATGAATCCATCGTACAACACATCTATATTTAGCTATTCTTTTCATTTTCCCAGTGCAAACAATTTCCTTCAGCAAGTTTAAAACATTATTTACAGTTATTAGTGAGAGGCTTTATCCAGCACATTAGAAATTTACATTTTCAGTGAAGACACTGCTATCCATGTCATTAGTGGTGTTTGCTGGACATTTGCCAAAATGTTGACATGAAGGAGGAAGCAGGAAAAATAGATAGAGGAGAACTGTTTAGGGGGAAAAAAGTCCACACAAGTACAACTTTAATTCTTTTAAACATTCACTTATTTGAAAGCAAAGGCAACTTATACCTAAACTATTTTAGCCTGGTACATTCTCTGTGCATTTCTTATCATCATGTTCTCCTGCGCCCAAAGTGCTGTATTGGTGCCACAATCTTTTTAAGGAGTTTTAAGCAGAATCATTTGTAAGAGTATTTCAGGGCACAAGTCATTTCTACTTGTCTTCCCTGAATTCGTTGCCTCTGCTTAAATAATGGAGGTGAGTGGAGGCTCACACATAACTAATTGAATTCTGATTTAGAACCTACTGTTGACCTCTGCTTGGTATGAATTTAGTCATGATTTGAGCAGCTGTAGCTCTTTTAAAGTGTAAATGTACCAGAAAAACATACTAGTCATGAATTTTAGGCAGTCTGTGAAATTACTTAATGGTTAAGCAAGTCAAGCATATGAAGCACCATGTTCTGTATAACTTTTAGAGCAGCTGCTAATGAGTTCTATCACCTGAAATATTACCATCAAAAAAACTGTAATCAGCTAAAATACTCAAATTTGGCTTTTTTTAGTTACTCAGTTTACTTATCATGCTGCCACTAGGTTTTGAGACTTTTGATGGTTGAATTTTTGCTTTAATGTCATCAGATTTTTCAAGGCTTTTATCATTTTTACTCAAAGTAAAATGCACCAGCCTTGTAAACTGGAAGATTCCTAGTGGCTCTTTGCTTTGCTGAGGGCAGTGGTTGGCAGCTTGTCCCATGGCATCCTCACTCTCAGCTCTTACTGTTGTTAAATGTTGGGCCTGGTTCCTGCTTTCCAAGGGCTTAGGTGGTCAAGCAATGTACAGAAAGTGCTTTCCAGCCTTCTCAAGAAGGCCTGAGAAGTGAAAGATGAATTGTAACAGTTAATATTTCATTAAAAAAAAGAAATATTTTCTAATATTTGGCATTTTGTTAAGATGGTTAGCAAAGAGAGAGAGTTGACAATGTATTTCCAGTGAGGGTGAGATTATATGTACAGAATTACTGGTTAAAAGTCCAGTACCTTAAATATGTAAATAAAAACTGCTCATGAATTTTTTTTTCACCTGACTCTTGAGGCTTTTGTTATTGTTTGCTTATAGCACACTTAGTTTATATCTTTGGAAGACTCTCAAGATGGTATGTGATGTTTTAACGTGCTATTAGTGACTGTTAGTGGAGAGCAATTAAGACATCCCCTGGTGCAGAGAAATGGCTTAGAAGCATGTTGCATCTTTCAGCAACAAGTCATGTAGTTTATACAAGCTGAATCAGTTTTGATTTTCCCCTCCAGTTCTAGGACTTCCCTCCAGTTTGTTGTTCTGCTGGTGAAGACACATCTTTCAGATAATTGCATCAGCTGACACATGCACTAGAGTATGTGGCCTAGAAAAAGAGCTCTGTGACTTGTCAGTTTGTGTATACACACACACACAAAGAACAGGCCAGCCCTGAGCTTAATCATCATTCTTGCCCTCACAAGTTTCCCATCCCAGTTTGAATTTGTTGTGGCTGCGAATATTTTAGCAAAGTCCTTCATTACTCAATATATATCTAAAAGCAACTTTGCCTAAATCCTTAACTCTATTTGGTTGTTCCTAGTGCTCAGGGCTGAGGCTGTTGCAGTGTGCAATGAAGTGTAATAAGCTTTCTCTCCTATCTTTACTGACAGCATCACCAAGGAGAGCATTGTGGATGTAGAAGGAGTTGTGAGGAAAGCATATCAGAAAGTTGGAGGTTGTACTCAGCAAGATGTTGAGCTTCACGTCCAACGGGTAAATTTTTTGAGCACTGGTTAATTGTTTGATAGATTATCTGTCCTGATTGTCTGTCTACATATATAAACTTTGTCAGTAAGGAATCCCATACCAGAGAAATAAACTGTTCTAAACTACACATTTCAGTGTATCATATGTAAACATTAAATGTTTCTGGGTTTAACATACTTGATTTTTATGTTTTCCTGGGTTTATCTGCCGTTTTAATTACATTATCAAGTCAAATAAAGTATCTCACTAGAACAATTAGGCTGGGAAAGCTTACAGTTCTAATTTTTGATTCTTAACTGCAGCAGATACTGTTATAAAAAGTCTGCTGCTTTTAAGTGCAAGTCAGAAGTTTCTCCTTTATCATAGAGTTAC
Organism: Acanthisitta chloris; assembly: GCF_000695815.1. Lineage (NCBI taxonomy): Eukaryota > Metazoa > Chordata > Aves > Passeriformes > Acanthisittidae > Acanthisitta > Acanthisitta chloris. Next base: position 22,926 of record NW_008672184.1, on the reverse strand, counting down.
AATCTTCCCCTTAGCACAATGGACTGGAATACATAACTCTTGGCAGCAATAAAGCACTGGCTTTAACATTATAGAAGCCCTTGAAATCTGAAATTCCTGGAGCTTGTGCTGTAGGGGTGCAGGAAGTTCAGCTTTATAATTTGTTTAAATAGAAAGCATATTTAAACCTTTATGTAATATCCTTTTCTTCTAAAGGTTTTTAACCAAACTCTGTCTGCAATGCAGCTGAAACACAGTCACCTCAGGAGTAGAGTACAATGGCTGTTGTAGCAGTAAAGTTCAGCTAACAGCACTGGGGAATCTGCAGATTTTGAAGAAACATGTTGCAATGTATATGCAGATTATCATATGCTTGATTTTTCTGAAAGAACATCAAATTCACTGATCCTGTTGCTAGACCATAAGGCAGGGCAAGGTGTTCTCATTCTCTGATTGTGTTTTAGTATCTCATAAATTTTTCCATCTGAAATAGCTCTTCCAGTTATAATCACATGGTAAGTAAATAATACATTAACAATGTGAAGAATGGGATGATCTCACTGGAATCAGAATCTAAAACTCTGAAATGTAGAACCTAAAGCTCTCTGAAATTTCAGAGCTGGCATTCATGCAAAAGGCTTGTCCCTCAGGCAGTTTGTACTTGCTCAGCTCGGTGTTTCCCAAAAGAAAAAGAGATACTTTTAATCTTTCAAAAGGAAAACAAGAACTAAGCACTTCCAGTATTGTCATGAGAATGCACCCCTGTATCTCTAGGGCTTGAATAAAATCACAGCCTTGCAGCTAACAGCCTATGCAAACACTGTTTCAAGTCTCTGCCAGAAATATCCCTTTGTAAATCACACCTCCTTTTGAGCAGGGTCTGATGCTATTTCTGTTCTGTCTCAATTTCAGATGTATGTGATCAGCTCAGCTGAGCCCCGACTGCCCTTACAGCTGGATGATGCTGTTCGACCAGAAGTGGAAGGAGAGGAGGTGAAAACTTTGCATCCTCAAATGCTTTTTATTGTCTTTGTAGCTGAACAAAAGCATGAAAGTCAGGCAGCAGTGATTTTGGGGGTTTGTTAGGCTTGCATTTCACTTCCTTTGTGTTATCCAGAACTGTGTTCAACATCTCTGTAGCTTTGATGTCTGCTGAACTGCAGTGGAAGGTCAGAACCAGAGGGTTTGCAGCCTTGTATGTGTCTGCTGGATCCTTATAGTTGGCTTCTGCCTGTGACCTCTGGGAGAAGTTATACCTTAAGCTTTGCTGTGCTGCCAGTTTGCTCTACAGTCTTTCTAGAATCATCTAGAAATTCTACTGAACTTCTACTGAATTTAGAAGCAGCTTTTAGCCAAAGGATGTTTTTCTGCATTGATTTTGTTTTGCTGGGGTTTTGTTTGTCTTTATTTTTTGGATGTGTGTGTGTATTCACTATGTATTTTTGCACAACTGTGTAGGATGGAAGAGCTACTGTAAACCAAGATACAAGACTGGACAACAGAATCATTGATCTGAGGGTAAGGAACATGCTGTGCTGCACACTTGCCTGCAAGTGTTTATTCTTCACCTTTCTAATCCATGAAGCAATGAAAGTCATGGGTTTGATGGAAGTGTGTTCTCAACCAGAGGAAAAATAAACAACATGTTTTTCTGTTTGTGAGTGGTGGTGTGAAAACACAGGGTTTTCAAATCCTAAATGTTCAGCTTTACTGATGTTAATCAAATAATGTATTAGTAGTGTGGCCATGTACACCTGATCTCTTTATTTGCAAAAGTCAAAGCTGACTAAATAGAGACAATTTAGAGACAACATTTCTTCTCAGATGTAGTCTTTGATACCCAAAACCTGTAAAGAGCTTGGTTTTGAAGGAAGGTTTGAATTCAATGTGCAGTTGAGGCTCTGCAATGCATGTCCTGCCATTGAAATTGTACCAAGCCATGAAACCAATCTCATTCTCTTTGTTCCACAGCATTCATGTATTTTTCTTTTTTTTCCCCTGAAACACATTGCTTCATCCAGGTCATAGAGGCACTGCCTCCTGTGAATTCATAAACCCCCAAATACTGATCAGCAGCAAAAAAAGATCTACTAAGTTACTTATAGAACTTTGATTCTTTTTTAATGAAACAGCAGCTAACTCTGTGTAAGTAACTACCTGTTCCCATTGACATGAGGCTTTCTGGCCTTTTCCCTTTTTTTGCCTCTCCACAATGAAATTTTAATTACCATTTCATTGAATGAAGACTATGCTTAGCTCATTTTTGTGGTATCTCTAGTACTGCCTTCAAAGTTCTGACAGTGGCAGTTTCTCAGTGACTCAATCCATGGACCTGGGAAATAAAACAGAAATGTCAGTTAGTTATTGGAAGATTTGGGAAAATTGTTGCACTGAGATACTTAAAGCTTTTGAACATCTGATATCCATATTTCAGCAACTAGAACTATTTGTGCAAATTGTTTTATTTGTGCCAAAGTTAATTGCTTTTCACTTGACCTTAGGTATAATACTGAGTAACTTCGATTTGTGATTACCTTTTAGGTTACTCAGTATCTCATCATATTCATCTCTTCATCTGTCTTGAATTAAGCCTTTCAGAATTCCATACTCATGATTGAGAGTGAAAATCATTTGAAGGATCATCAGCTTGTGGTAGTGGTGAGGCAGTGAGCTAAATTGAAAGGAGAACTGTGGGGTGGTTTTAGTGCAAGCTTTACTTGAACTTCTGGTGATGAGTAAAAATAGTCAACAGCACTCCAGAGAAAATTAATGAAAACCTGTAGAATAAATGGGAAAGAGCCCTGAAGCCCAAAGAGAACAGAGAAATAATACAAAGGGAAATAGCAGTTAAAAATAGTGGTTGCAAATGGCACAGAGGTCTCCTTGGCTGTAATGCAGTTGAGGACATCTGCAGAGTAAAACCTGAGAAGGCATATAGAAATGGGAAAAGGAGGAAGGCTGTAGTGCCAGAATAAACACAAGAGATGGAACAGACAGGAGTGGATTAAAGTTCTGCTGTCCCTGTGCACACTCAGTAGTCCTGCAGGACCCTCCCAGTACTGCTGAAGTGTCCCTGCCAGTACAGCAATAGGACGTTAGTTGTCAGTGTTCTGGCTGGAGGGTGCAGCTGGTGAGCTAAGTGCATGCTGCTATAACTTCTTCTAACTGATATGTCCCAACCATTGCTGGGTTTTTTATTTAGCAACGTTTGGCACCTTGTTCTGGGCTCTGAACCTTAACTCTGCCTTCTCCAGGAGTTGTTTTTCTCCGGAGCTCCAACAGCTGCATGTGGTGCTAAATAGCTGTTTCATGCTGAACAGGATTACAGGTTAACTTCTCACGAAATTGATGGAAGGATGAAATGTCAAATCTCAGTCCTTCAGTGCCTTATGTCCTGTTCTCTGCATGCACCTGTGGCTGGCTCTGATCCGGCCACAGCTCTCCCATGATGAGGCTTAGGTATCTATCTTGCCTTCCTCCTACATAGGCAAAGAGTTTCTGTCTGACTGTGGCACATTTCTGTGTACCTTTTTTGTTGCACTTTTCATTGTTTGTTTCAGGACAAAAACAGATTATTTTGGAACAGTAGGCTCATGCCTGCTCATAAGTTTGCTTTGTTTGTTCTGCAGGAGCTTTTCTTCTGCAAAAGAAGATTCTAAATAATTATGTGTTACTTGGATCTGTTTTTTTTTTTTTTTACATGGAGTGCTGAATAAGCAGAAAAGGTATTTGATGGAGAAAGGGGAAAGCTCAGTGAGAACACATGTGCTTATATATGTATGTTCACATCCTAAGCATCTTATGTAGTGGAATCAGAAGAGAAGGGATACAAAGGCACTTTGTCCTTCAAAAATAACTGAAAGAAAAAAAGAAACCTAAAAAGTAATAACTAATTTTCAGTGATTTCGTTCCATAGAGTAGAGCTACTGGAACACAAATGGGATTTCAAAGAGCCCCTGGTGTTTCAAATGCGCTGCCTAAGTAGGCATGGTCCTAGGGAGGGTTGGAAAACATGATGTATCATCTGAAACCATTGTTAGTAGCTGCTCTCCCATAGCTCTTCCTTCTAGGAAAACCAAATCATGGGTGGCAGGGAAGAAAAGTTGAAAGAACAGTTCTAACAGATTCTGTGATGATCTGTTCCTACAAGTGTGGGAGGAAGTTCAGCCACAGATAAAGGTATCATGTAGTTCTAGTTTCCTCAGTGCCCCAGTTTGTTAAGGAAGAAGGAGGCCATTGTACATCAGAAAGAGAGATACTGTTTTTTGGAGAAAGATCTAACAACTAAATGCATAGATCTTGGCTAGACTCAGACTAAAATAAAGTACTTACTATGGAACAGAAATTACTTTTGTCCATTTAAATGTAGTCTCTAAAGTAGTTAAGGAGTCTAAGTAGTGATTAACCAAGAGGTTCATTGGATAGGGCCAAATGGTGATAAAGTGGAGCTGTCAAAGTGAGGTATTGCATGAATGAAAGGGACTGGAATTCCAAAGCTAGCATCACTCCATCCAGCTGTGATTCATACCAAGGAGAGTTTGATTATGATGCAATAGAAGGAGTGTGATTAATAGCAATGGAAAGTGCATTAGTGGAGATGTAATATGCAAAGTTATCTACAAAGATGACAAGACTTTCATTCCTGTGTGCACATGAAAATAGACCTAGTATTGCACTGAACTATTAACAATACTGTGTTTTGTTTGCTGACAGAGATCTCTCAGAAGTGTCTGGTTGGGGATTTTTTGAGGTTAGGGATGGGAAGTACTTAAATGCCAGGATCCCAAGCTGTTGCTTGTAGTTGTTGCACTGATGTATGGAGGGAAAACAGAGATTATTTAGGGTGGGGGTTTTAAAAATCATTTCCAAGGAATGATGACTGAGGAAGAACTAATCCATTCCTAGTGGGTTAACTTATAAAATACAGATAACGTACTGGGAGTAGAAACATTAGGGGCGTAGAGAAAAGGGAGCTGGTGAGAAGGAAGGAGAGTCCCTTGCATAGACCAGAATTTTCTTTCACATAACCACAGGTGACTGTGAGGAAACCACTGTTGACCTAAGTATCGATTTTTCATGATGGTTTAATGAAAGTCAAACCACTTGACTCTAGAGATGTTTGATTTACCACTCACTTATTGAAACAGTTAAAAAAGGCAAATTGGAGCACTGACTGTGTTTTTAAACCTTTACTTTGCTGCTGTTCTGAAGTTTAACTGAAGTATTCAGTGGTGTGTAGACTTCTCATGTCTGTAAAAACAGCTACAGAAACCGTGTTTCATGAAGTTCTGTGGTAGATGAAAAACAAGGAAGAAAAAAACCAGTGAAACACCGATTCTTGGGTTTTGCTTCTTGGTTCATCTTCTGAAGAAAAACTCAGGTTCATGCCGTTTTACAATGGACCTGACAATGTCCTTGCTCTGGCTCATTTTTGATGTCCAGCAGGGCTTTTATCTTAACAGTATCTGTCCAGATTTGACTTGAACTACATGCATTTTGCAGTCCTGATGCTATAACTGTGTCTGCTAACGCACAGCTCATTGAGACCTAAGCATAGCCTTCTTAGGCTCAATATTACCCTGTTTGTACTGCTCAGGGTAGAGCATAGACATTAAACTGTATCTCTAGTAGTTGCAGATGTCAGACTGTTCTGTAGTAATCCAACTGCATGTTGATCTTCATGCACTTTTTGCAAAATACTTGATTACTTCAAGCTTGATTTCATTGTATTGAATTCAATTTACTCATTGCAAAAGCTGTGCTTTTCCTGACTCAATTCAGGCTGTAATGAACAAGCAGATGTACAGTTTATTTTATTGTGGGTTGTATCTGGTGGTGAAGACATACACAGTCCTAATTGTTAAGACAAGAAACTTCATATTTTGTTCTTGTACTATAAGCAATATTGAAATTTGAATAAAAGTTGACTTCAGTCACTTTGGGGTTAAAAAACATTATTTAACATAAATTCTGTTCCTAGAAAAACCTTCATTTGTCCTATATATAGTAGAGGAATTGCAAAATTAGTTAAATTATTTAAAATAATGTATATTACTTGAGAGAATATAGAGTGTTTTCCCTTTTTATTTAGCCAACCGTTTATTTAGTGGTTGTTCATGGAGGAAAATAACTAGTTAGACCAGACAAAAGCAAAAAGGAGGTGAGAGCAGAACAAATTCTACAGCTGATCTGAGAGTAAAAAGCAAAGTTCACAGCTTTGCATGTCTGTGCCTGGGTCACAGCTCACACCTCTCCGATATACAATCGTGTAAGGTGTGAACTGTGCTCAGTTCAAGTGGAACACATTTGGCAACATACATGGCTGTTATTCTGACACTGCAGCTTCTGCCAAATTAAATGTGATAATTGTTTTTAGAATCTTGCTTATAGTACTGTTAATATCTTCCTTTGTGGCATCTGAATAATAAACACACAGGTGAGATTAGAGTGAGGTTATGACTGGAACTCATATTTCAGTATCATTAGCTAACCATTTTTACTGCTGTCAGTAACAAAGGTGATTATTGAAAAGAAAGAGTTTTTCTGTAAAATAAGCCCTGCAGACCGAGTTAAAATGTTAACACTGTTAACTGCAACAGCATTTAAGTGGCATAAGTTTGTTTCTGTTTAACTCTTGAAGGAATATTTACTATCCTTGCCATAGTCTCAGGTAAGATAGTTTGTCAACGTGTATGTGAAAGAGTTCATATTGGAGTAAACACTATGTGGAAAGAATGCCATGGCAAAATCTTCTTTAAGGCAAAGGTAAAACTCAATTAATTTTGACAATTGTCTCTGTCTTTAGTTTGCTGTGTTGTACCTAAAATGTTGTAGCTCAGGTGGTGTCTGTTACCTACCATTGTGCCAAGCATGGCAATATATGTACCAGCATCTCAGATACTGCATTATTTTCCTCAGATAAGTCCATTCGCTTTTTGTCCTAAACATTATACCAGTGCAAAGAATGTAATTAGATCTGAAAAGTTTTTCTCTGTCTTGAAAACCTTTGAAAAGTTGCAGTGGCATATAAAACTTTTGAGGTCATGGATTTGACTCCACTGCAGTTGGCAGGTGCAGTTCCTTAGGAGCTTATCTCAGATGTCTTGTTGGTCTGTTTAATCCTTACAAGGAGACTGCAGTATCACAAATTCCCAACAGTTATCCTTGTTGGCAGTCTCTGAATGAATGGGCACTGAAACTCAGCCACCTTTGGTGAAAGAAGAGTGCTCTTGTCAGATCTAATTTGAGGTACAGAGAATTGCGGCTTGTTCTTGGTCTGTGGTTAAATAAAAGCTTCAGTGTCCAGTTCTCTGCATTTAGCTGCTTTCATAAATACTGTTTCTAAGCATAATTTATCATTCTAGATGGCTTAGGAAGACAGACTCTTTGCCCTGAATCCTGACTGAAGCCAGCAGGAGTTACTGCTTGACGAGCCATTGCTAGTGGAGACCTGTGTTAGGTATTGACTGGCTGTGTTTCTGCACAGGCTTTTAGGTCACACCAAGTAACTGCTTTCAGATTGGGTTTAGCAACCATTTTCCTTTTTCCTGGGACTGCAGGACTTAGGACTGCATCCTCACCTGCTCTGGCATGAAACTGGTGTGGTTCAGCACAAAAGTAGAGGAGGCATTGTTATTGTCCTGCTTTAAATAAATGTCACACGTTACCTCTCAGCATTTTTAGAAATGTGTCTAGTTCATCAAAAACTGTATTGGTAAACTCAACTATGAATGTTCAAGTTGCTGTCTCTTGGAAAATGTCTTTTACTTTTGAAGTAGGAGATGCTTGAGGAAAAATTATCCCTTAGAATCATCTTTGTGCTTTGATATAACACTGTGAAATTCTGCCCAAAACTCAGGCAGAGTCTTAGCATATGGTTGATTCTGGGAGACCAGTGTGGAAAAAAAAAGGTGAAAAACTTTGAGGGTACTTTTGTAACTTGCTCAAAACCTCGTTTCCTTCATTTTGAACATTTGAAGTAGCAGCTGTGGTTAATGCTATCAGACAGTGAGAGCTGCTAGCTATTATTTACTGATCTCAACCACTTACACTCCTGAGATACTTCACTGGTCAACAAAAATGGCAAATAACTCCAAATTACTACAGATCTGCAGCATTATTACAGTTTTCTCCTTGGCTTTGTCAGTGAAGGTGTATCTTTATCTTGCAGAGATGATGGATGCAGCTTTATTTCAGTGTCTCCACTGGCTGTCTAAATGTGGGTGCTTATATAATTTGTTTTGATTGGGGTTTTTTTGTTTTGTGGTTTAGTAGGAGTCATGTGAAAAAGGCCACAAGGCTTTGCATACCCTAACTGAAAAGTTGGGCACCTTTCAAAAAAGGAGAAGTAAACAGTGGTGTGACGCAGGTTGTCGCGAAGAACTGTTCTCTGCATCGTTTGCAAGAACTCCTTAGGCTCTTTGTATGCTTTGGGTTGGTAACTGTCACTTCTGAGACACCACTGCCAGCACAAAATCAGATATGGTTTGGTGCTGACGTATTGCAGCCTCTGCAGCTTTCACTCCAGGGTGTTTTTACTCTTCATGTAACAGTGCTGCAGGAACATTCAGCGTAGGTACTTGCTAACCAGATAAGTAGCTCAGTTGTGTCACGTACATAAACAGAAGATGTTCAATTCAGCTAGATGTACTTTTCAAGCAAAGTGAAAAAACCAAAAAGCTGGAAGAACTACAGTTCCTGTGATCAGGTGCTGTGTGGACTTCCAGTGCTGGGAGTTTACCTTGGTGTTGGGATGTTTTTGTGGCAGTTCTGTACATGGTTAGCATGTGGCTGTGCTTTTACATGGAAAACGTGTTGGGTAGCCTTTTAACAGACAAACACTTCCACCTTATGTAGGTTATTGACAGCTTTGCTTTTACCATGCACTGTACATTACTGCAGCTGCTCTAGTTCAGCCTGCTGAAAGCTTTTTAATAGGTTTAGTGCTTTTATTCAATTTCTTACTATAAAACCTTTACTTGCAGAAGCACATCTCATAAATCAGTGATCTTTTTTAATGTAGAATTGACCACTGTGCCTCCTTTTTAACGGAATATGCCATAAATTCAAATGAATAATTTCTCTTGTTGCCTTTGCTTTTTCTTTTCGTGTAATAAACAATTACTGATTTACACTTTTTGCTGTTTGGGCAGATACAACAATCTAGTATTCATAAGGGGAAAGATTCATCCTTCCAGCTGTCCAGAAAAAGTAATAGAGTCAGGAAAAACTAACTTAGGATTCATTATTTTATCTTCTTCTTGTAGACCTCCACTAGTCAGGCAATCTTCTGCCTCCAGTCTGGTATTTGTCAGCTTTTCCGAGAAACTCTTATTCGCAAGGGATTTGTGGAAATTCAGACTCCCAAAATCATTTCAGGTATTGTATATGTGATCCAGCAGCTACAGGTGTGCTGCTTTTGCAGTTGCTTAGTGTATCTATCTGCCAGAAATGTAAGTTTTTATTTAAAAAGCAAAGATTTACTTCTAGTTTGGATGCAACATAGCAAACTTCTAGCAGGTGTCAGAGTTGTTCTTTACTTTTGTCCTGGCTTTGGATGTTGAAGGAATGACAAGTATGGCATGTACCTGATTTATGTATTCCACAGTGCATATTAAGGTTTAATTTGGTTAAGTACAGATGCCTCATCATATGCATTTTCTTCCAAACAGTGTTCTGTGTTGAGCACTGCCACTTCCATTCTCAGTACCAAAATAAAACCCCACTCCAGCTTAGATTAAAAGCAGATTCCATCATAAAGAAGCTACAACAAACAGATCATGCTATAAAATGTGATGCCATTATAGACAATATGTCACTTCTTTAGCAATTAGCACATAGCTAAACAGAAGGTGACAGACTTTTTTCTCTTTGGAAGTGTGGCACAACAGTTTCAGCCTGACTTAAAAGTCTGTAAAGGTATATTGTCCTTCTAGTTCTGTAGATTTGCTGTGTTGTTTTCAAAAGTCAAATGGCTTGATTTACTGATGGATATTTTTCTTCCATCTTAGTGGTGTTCTTTGAGGTCTTCTTGATGCCACTAAGACATTTGAAGTGGAAAGTTAGGGCAGAACATTGCTGTTACTCTCATTGTATGTATTGATTATGTGCATCCATATTGCCTGCTGAATTTTATATTTCTGTGACTATATTTTTGAAGACAGCTCTTGATCAAGATAAAAAAATGGGTTTTTCAAAAAATGCATATAAGCAACGATTCTTTCAACATCATTGAACCTAGAGGATTAGGTAACTTATTTCCCACAGAGACAGTGAGAACAGTCCAAAGTACCAGGACTCCCAAGAAGTTTATTTGCACAGGACCTTTGAGGAACTGTGCTGTTCTTACTGTGCAGTGTACCATTGAGAGAAGTGAGCATCCTAGTGCTTCAATGAGGTCATACTCTGTAAATTTAATTAAGTCAATAAAATCCTCACTGAACTTCAAATCTAAATACTGTAGCTGTTCTAAGATTTGAGGTTTTAAAAGTTACCTGTGTTGAAAGATAACTGTAAGTATCCACTGAAACCACTTCAGTGGGAGTACTGGTAATGAAAGGAGAGAAAAATTCATCTCAGTGGAATGGTTAGTAATAATAGTAATTAGTACTTCACCTAGAGTTGTATTAACATTAGAACTTTCAAAGATTATTAACTGATCTTTTGCCCTTAGATGCTTTTGTTAGCAAGTTAAGGCACTGTGACTGTCACACCCTGGGTGTAGTGAGGCAGTGACGCAGGTTTGGTGAGGGACACAAATGGCACACGCTGTGTTTCCTGTGCTCTCAAGGTAACTGTCTCTGAAAACTGCCTCAAACTGAGAACCTTTGGCACGTGTTTTCTGGTAAGTCTAGTTTTGGCTGTGAGAGATACCTGTGCCTTCAGTTAGAGGATGGTCCTTGCAAAACAGGAAATGCACTTTCATCTCTGCCTCTGGCAGTTAGCCCCTGGCTGCCCATGTCACCCACAGAGCTGTTTCCACAGAACTCTTGGGCTGCAAGTGGATGTGTTGGTGCAAACGTATGCTCTGCTGCTCTCACTCACCCTTGGAACAGCAACTTTTTAAACTGCCCCAACTAAACGTGCAGATTTGCAAGACAAGTATGACAGTCCTGAGCTGCAGAATTGCCCTTAGTGGATGCAAACACATCTTTTCCCTCTAAGGTACTTTGAAGAAAAATATCCTGCAGAATTGCCCTTAGTGGATGCAAATATATCTTTTTCCTCTAAGATACTTTGAAGAAAAATATCTTTTCTGGTCTCTAAATGTTAGACCAATAATCTGTCATTCTACCTCTGATGTATTTTTTATGTTTTTATTTTAATAATGACTACAAGCATTTGCTTTTCAGCTGCCAGTGAAGGAGGAGCCAATGTGTTTACTGTATCCTACTTCAAAACCAGTGCCTACCTGGCTCAGTCCCCACAGCTGTACAAGCAGATGTGTATATGTGCTGACTTTGAAAAAGTTTTTTGTGTTGGGCCAGGTAAGGAAAGCTTTGCTTTATCTAATGTGTGAAGTGTGCCCTGATGGCTTTTAGCAGCTGTGGTACAAATAAGATAACACACAGGCTGAAAGCTTTGAATGGTTTCACTTAATCAAGTTTCACTTACCAAACACAAATTTCAGTTGAGGCAATTGAGGAGAGTAAAGTTGACAGAGAAGTTGCTGGAACAAAACTGAAATGCTGAAATAAGGGTTGCAGGGCTTTTCTCCAGTGCCTGCTGTTCTGTGAGAAGAAAGAATAGAGTTGCATTGGAAATTGATAACTAGATGAAGTTAGTAAAACATGGAACAGCTCCCTGATAACTGAGGCCATACTTTCCTATTCACCATGCCTAGTAGTTGCCTTGAGTTGCCCAGTAGTAACCAGTTAAAACAGGCAAGCTAGGTTTGAGATTTAGTAGTAACCAGTTAAAACAGGCAAGCTGGGTTTGGGATTGCATATTAACTTAGACTCATCCCTTGCTTTTGTACATGTACCAAACAACCTTGTTTAGAACATGCTTACTTTCAACTGGGATAACAGTAAATAATAAAAAATTAATAATTTTTAGTCCCATACTCTCTTTCTCAAAAGCTGATAGGACAAGGCCTCTTTAGGTGGTAATACAGCATTTTTTTCTAAGACCTCAAGTGGTTTAAAGATATGTAACCTGTAAATTCTGGAAAACAAGTCAATAACAGCTTATAAAATTAAAAAAAACCAAGTCATTCAGAAGATCTTAAATTTCTGGTTAATTGCTAACAACGAGTCATGGTTTATAGGAAGACATGTTTATGTTAGACTCACGTATCTGATAAAAAAAATAGGAAGACATGTTTATGTTAGACTCATGTATCTGATAAAAACAACCCCAAACCCATTCCAGAAGACACATACATGTACAAGGCCATTTCCTCTGAAAAAGGCAGTTTTCAGATCTGCAAGTCCTTGTGCCTGAAAGCTTGTCTGTGTTTCCACTTGTGCCTGTTGGTCTAACAAGAGGTACTGCCTCTCCCTGGGTCTTGTCTGTCTCGTGTCCTCTGAGCACCACAGCTACAATAATGCTGTCACTGTTACAAATGATGCTCTGAGGCTGCTGGTTTTGTTGTCAGTGAGAGTTGTCATGTCTAAAGACAGCATGTCTGTCTGATCCCAACGCTGATGGGATTGTCAGTGTTATTTTTCAAAGGAGAATGATAATTTCAGCTCACTTAGAATTTGTTGTTTCATTTTACAGTGTTCAGAGCTGAGGACTCCAATACCCACAGACACCTGACTGAGTTTGTTGGTCTGGATATTGAAATGGCTTTTAACTATCACTATCATGAAGTGGTAGATGAGATTGCAGATACCTTGGTGCAGATATTCAAAGGGCTTCAGGAAAGGTAATAAGAGCATTTTGTTCTTTTAATGAGCAGCTTTGTTTGACATCTCTTGCACTGTGGTATGGAGTGGGTGAGCGTTTTGTCTTCAGCTTGTCAGATAATCAGTGATAATCTGATTTACAACAGAACTTCAAAACAAACATTTTTGCTTTGCTCTTAACCATTGCTTTGTGCCTGACTTTTAAAGTTCACTTGAGCCATAGGCCAGTAAACTCCTTTTAGCATCTCCTGGACTACACTGGCTTGCACTAAGAAAACTTGTTGTCTGCTATTGAAAGGCCTTCCTAACAGAAATAATCTATTTTCATTTAAAATTACCTTCTTTTTGTGCCACTACAGGTAGATTGTTCTATTTGGAAACAATGATCTTAATATTTACTATATAAGAAAGTCTTGCTGCATAAAAATTACTGTACCAGCCTGTGTCTGTTCCATGATGGCAGCAAAGATTATTTCCCATTATTCATGGTCTAAATCATTAAAAAGCCAGGCTGGAAGTGTAGGAAGTGGTTTTCATTTGCTTATCTTATATTCAAATCTTATCTTTATGCAAATCTTTTCATCTGAAGGAAATGTCTTGTTTATATTCAAAATAGAACATTACTCAAATCAAAGAACCCCCAGATAAATATTGCAAGTCAAAGGGATGATTTCTTGCTGTCTTTACTGTGAAAATTTGGCCTATTTGATTATTTCTTCAAAAAGAAATAAAACAGAAGTAATAGTAAATTATTAACATATGTCATTGAAGGAGATGCATCAACGTACATGAAACATTTCATTGGGATTGTACAGAATTTCTCCAGAAGTGGCTTGAAAACAGTTTTTGTGTTGCAAGAGAGACATCTTGTGGCAAAATCACATCGACGTTGCAAAATCTTTGTTAGATGCCATAAAAAAGGTACAATCCTTGATTGTTTTGTGTTTGGCTTCTGTTCTCATTTCCTCACATACAGATTCCAGACTGAAATTCAGACGGTGAGCAAACAGTTCCCCTGTGAGCCATTCAAGTTTTTGGAGCCCACTCTGAGGCTGGAGTACCGTGAAGGGGTGGCCATGCTAAGGGAGGCTGGTGTGGAGATGGGAGATGAAGAAGATCTGAGGTACTTTGCCAGTACATAAACGTGTCAGAGTCTTGTGGAAATTTTGGTAGGGTGTCAGTTTTGTACTGTGCACCTGACAGCCCTCAGGAGGAAGGAATTGCAGCTTTTAGAGGAATAAACAGTGCTTACATCCAGATCTCTTGACAGGTAGATGAGTGGATATGAAAACAGTCCTTTCTTTTGACACAGACGATAGGTACAAATGCTGAAACCCTAAAGAAAGTGACTTACAACATAAAGTGAGAGTGACTTGAACCTTCTAAGGCTAAGAAGTGTTTGTCTAGCAGTTGCAGTCCTTTGTGTGACTTGTCACATCTTTGAACAGGATTGAACAAAAAGATTCTTCAGCCCTAAGGTCTTTCTTTCTACTGACATCTTTCATTTCTTCTTACCACCCCTCAGGAAGATGATCAAACAATATTGATGCATTCTCATTGATTTACTGAAAAATGGTTTAATTGCCTCATTATATATAAACTTTCCTAAATACACTTATTGAATTAAAACATTGCTGTTCTTCCCCGTAGTCTATCCAGTACCCTTAGGGTAGTGTGTGATTTTACAGTTAAACTGTCTGTGCATCAAATAGTTTCAATCATAAGAGTTTGATAGAGCAAAATAATTTCCTCAGGAGGTGCTCAGGGTGTTTCTTGCTTACTGTGTCATACACAAGGTGTGTGGCAATAGGAAATAGAGGACACAGTCCCTCAGGAATCAGAACGTGGTGACTAGGAAGTAGTTCTGTTAAGTGCAAGAACATCTTTAGGTGTCAGTTAATTTAAGGGATTTAAATTAGATACGTTAAATAGACTTTAATTCTGCACTTTCTATCTGCACAATCTAAAACATTCAGAAACAAGTAACTAGATTTTCTAAGGATCAGGGTGCAGAGGATCTGTAGCTTGAAATCTTTTTGGCTTTATGAAGTATATCATCAGTACAAGTTCAGGTCAGTTGATTTTCATGCTGGTGATCTCTTTCAGCACACCGAATGAAAAGCTCCTGGGACGGCTGGTGAAGGAAAAGGTAACAATTATTTCAGAACAGATACATTTGTCACTGAATCTCAAACCTGATGCCATGTACTCGTTGGGTTGGTATAAATGTAAAACAGGTTTTTACACACTGATGGCAAATACAGAATCTCGGAACATGCAGAGGTTGTGAAGAGTTTGTGATTAGCATCAACATTTCTGAACTGTCTGACTGCATTCTCACTCGGCTGCTGCTTATTTAATCTACTGTCAGTTTGGTTTGACACAACTTATTGATGATAAAAACCATTTTCAGTCTTCTGTATTTATTCCTATCATATGTTACACTGAGTACACCAAACAGGTTCCAAAACCAGTTCTTACGAGAATTTAAAAACCACCCAAACTGGATTCTAACAAAATCTGTAGCAGAATGTGAGATCTTTGACCAAAAAAAAGTACCTTTACTACAGCAACAGGTTTTACTGCTAACCATTTGCAAGTTCACACTAGAAGTATTATTGGAAAACTGAGAAATAATACACCACTTTTACTGATACCTTTTTTAAAAGACAGTATTGTGGGAAGTTATTGGGAAACTTTTTTGAATTTTAGTTCAAAGATTCACTGATTGCATCTTCCTCTCACAATTTGTTCTTTATGTCATTTTCTGTTGTACTAACTGTTCTAAATTACCTTCTTTCAGTACGACACAGACTTCTATATTCTTGACAAATATCCTCTTGCTGTGAGGCCTTTTTATACAATGCCAGATCCAGCCAACCCTGTAAGTAAAATTCCTTGTTTTGTCAATGTGTTTCTTTATTAAATTATTCTGTGGAGGGATAACTTGACAAAATAGATGAAATATATTTATATGACCATAGAATCACAGAATGGTTTGAGTTGGAAGGGACCTTAAAGATCATATAGTTCCAGTCTCACTGTGACCTGCTGTTATAATTAAAATCCTGATAATAAAATCAGGTCAGTGTTACATGACTTGTAAAGTGTTTGCACTTACTCTTCACTGGGGAAAACATACCAGAAAGAAACAAATGAGCTAAAATTAGGGAGAACTTTATGAAGAGATCTCCATGGTCAAACACTGCTGCCATGACTGAAAAGTGGCAAAAACATTCTTCCAGGGTAAGAGACACCTCAGAACAAAATACGATTTTCTATGTTTCCACAGTTTATTCCTAATTCCAGGGTAAATATCTTTAGAGCATCTTTTGCTGGGATAACTATATGCAAGTGTAATGTTTTTTAAAACTTCAGTCTAATGAGAGGAGCCAAAGGGCTGTAATTCCCAGGCAGGCTCCAAATACACTGCACAAGTTTGGATATCCTAAGTGCAGTTACTGAGAGGTGTGTATTTGCAACCTATGGAGCAACTGCAGGTAGGAAATAAACTGCTCTTTGTTTTTACAGAAAACCTCTAACTCCTATGACATGTTCATGAGAGGGGAGGAGATCTTGTCTGGAGCTCAGCGAATCCACGACCCTCAGCTGCTGACAGAGAGGGCAAAGCACCATGGCATAGGTAACCAGTCAGCTTGAAAGAGTATAAGTCATGATTGGATTTGCTTCCTTTAGAGGAAGAATTTGGGGCAGAATTTGTAATATTGCAGTAGTGGTAAAACCACAGCACTGTTTCATTTTTAATCCATCCAGTTCTATTTATAACAAAATTATATCCAGGTAGTCCTGGACAATTTACATGTTCAGTGAAAACAAACTAACAGTAAGACCCCATTGTTAGTCTGTACATTTTTTTTGTTGTGTTTGCAGTCACTAGTATGTTTGGCTTGGGGCTCATTAAACAAGTGAGACATATTTTTCCTCCCTAGATTTGGAGAAAATAAAGGCTTACATCGATTCCTTTCGGTTTGGAGCACCTCCACATGCAGGTGGTGGAATAGGTAAGTATCTGTCTTTTTATTTTGTTATCTGTTAGCCTGAGCTTAATTTATACTGCTCAGGCTCAAGCAGAGTTCAATATAAAATTCAGAGTAGTAGCCTTGTTAGGTAAATTTGTGGGGCTGTTTATCCTGGAGGATTTAAGGAGAGAAGCTAAAATGTAAGAATCATCATAAAGTAAACAGGATAAAAAATATTAATGGCACAGCCTGGCAGGTTTAAAAAGTAGGTGATCACAAGAGTCTGTGCCAATTTATTATCCAGGCACATCACTTAAAAATTTGACCAATGAGAAGAATTTAAGGAAGCAAGAACACACTGTATTATGTATGGATTTCTCACAGCCACCTCCATACCAGAAGCCACTAGTCTTGTAGTGCATTTGATGAAGCTTTTCTGCAGTGAGGAGAAATAAGTGATTTCTTCTGTCTTATTCCACAATTTGACTGAGTGTCACTGATCAGTCTGGCTGATGCTGATTGTTTCAGCAAAGGTATTGAGGCTTCGTGACATGGGTGTGAGTATTTTACATATTAAAATGAAAAAAAAAAAGGTAGGTTTTAGGCATCTTAATGACAACAATTGACAGTTACGCACATTGCTTTCATTAGCAGGATGAAATCTGTTCATGCATATGGAAACAGGACATTTTGCAGGTCCTGATCAATGAACACAGTGCTTTCTTGGATTCAGTCTTTGTGCACTTGCCTTCCTTCTGTAAAATGTATTTAGTACCTTCTCATGTTGTCAGAACAATCCTAAGTCTGCCTTCAGTCACTGTGTTAGATGTGCCACATGCTGGGGAGGCAACTTCTGAGGAGCCTGCAAGGTGTAAGCAGAGGAGATGCAGCATGTGCAGATGATCCAAAATCCTTTAGGCTAGTCAGAACTGACATCAAGGAAGCTGAAGTTAAATCTTTTCTGCAAAGTGAATGCTCCTCATGGCACGTCCCAGAGGTCAGGCCAAGCACCAGCCAAACAGGAGATGCTCTGAGAATTAACACTAGCTCTTCCAGGTGGAAACCTTAACAAAGGAGGGCAGTGTATGGTAAAACTAGTGTGCATCTGGGTTCCACTTCAGCATGGCTGGGGAGCTTATGTAGCCCCATGGATTAGGAAGTGCCTCCATGTTCCTCAGGACACACAAACTCTGAGATTTCAGGAAGAAAAAACATGACAACCAGTGAAATATTTATTAGCATCAAGATATATCAGATAGTTACACAGGTATGTATTGCTGAATCTGCATTTTCTACTGCAGAGGATTTGGGATAAACTTCCCCAAATGTTGTTTTTTCTGTGGTTGCTTGTGGCACTTAGAGTCTCTCTGAAGCTGTTAAGATTGGTTGGTCTGGACTGTACTGGTGTTACTGAATCCAAGATACAGTTCTCCCAGTTAACCACCTCCTCCTTTGCTTTTCTACATCTTTCTTGAAATCCTGAAGTGATTCAGAGCAGGGCTGAGTCTCTAGTACCATTGCTTATTGATACATGTCCAAGTGATGTTGGTGTGGTGACAGAGGGCACTGATTTTTGGTTCTGGCTCCTCTCTCACCAGCAACACCTCAGTCTCCTGATTTTTGGTTCTGGCTCCTCTCTCATCAGACAACACCTCAGTCTTGGCTCACACTGCTGTGTGAGGCTGCCTGGAGGTGCAGAGTACTTGTTGCTACTCGAGTTTTGAACTACAGACTGCACT
>NW_008672184.1:0-4354 GCF_000695815.1 Acanthisitta chloris | reverse complement strand
AAAGAGTGACCATGCTGTACCTGGGGCTGCACAACGTCCGTCAGACCTCGATGTTCCCACGGGATCCCAAACGACTCACACCCTGACACGAGCTGCTCTTAATGCTGGAGAGGATTTGCCCTGCAGATATGATGTGATTGCAAGCTTACCCCCTGATACTGATCAGCTTGTATTGGTTTGAGCATTACAATATGCAATTAAAAGAGTTCTCCTTTATGAAGTGCCACAGTAATTTGTTTTTTTTAAATCCTTAGTTGTTTATTTAAAGGAAAATATTTTAATAGACCAAAACTCTTTGTATTGGCAACTCTGCACCTTTTTAATGAAAATGTGATACTTGGAGTTAGTATTCTAGTGTCACATTGAATTGTGTCATGTTTCTAACATTGTAATAAATGATGCAATAACCATTTTGCATTTTTAACTTATGTCAGCAAGACTGAATATTCTGAAGTACTGGTCAAAGGAACTGGATGCTTGCAATTGGGAAAGCAGGAGGAAACCAGCCAATGGTTAATTTACATGAGTGTCAGGCAGGGAAGCAGGTGAGAAGAACATTCTTAACAAGAAGTCTTTGTATGAAATTGTGAAAATAGATGGAAATAAATCTCTCAAGTTAGATACAAATCTGTCTTTCTAGTTTTTGCTTTGTATCCTCACAATATAACAATGAATCATAGAATTTAGGGTTTGGAATGGACCTTGCAGATGTCCTTGAACACTGCCAGGGTTGGGGCAGCTACCACATCCCTGGGCAACCTGTGCCAGTGTCTCAACACCCTTACAGTAAAACCTTTTTTCTCACATCTGACCTAGACTTTTCCCTCCTTCAGTTTGAACCCAATCAAATAAGGGGTGTTTTGGGTTGGTTTTTTTAATGATGCAGTAACTGTCTAAAATTTGCATTTATTTTCTTTCTATCTTCTTCCCCTTTTGTTTGTTGCATACAAGCCATAGGCCTGTCCTTTGTTTTATGTTGGTGTGTGAGAATGGATAGAAGGTCACACACACTCATGGAATACAGAAGGGATATATAATATTCTCATAAAATAAATGTATGGTGAGTTTGAGAGCAGGTCATGTATTTTCCTGCCTGACCAGCCTCTGGAATAGTAAACAAAACAAATCACCAAGGAATTGTGAACCTATTGCCAAGGAAAGAAAAGCAAATTATGTAAGTCAACCTATTTCAGGTTTTTTTAGTTATTTATAATGCTGTAACAGCCCAACTGTTGTACATTAGAGAAACTGGGTGTTTCTGTAAGTCAGAGTACTTCTGAAATTCTTTCTAGACATCCTTTTTCTCAAATGAATCACTCACTTGAACCTCCTCAATTTGCAGCGATGCAGAAAGCTGCTTCACCTCTTCCTCCTCCAGCCCAGAAGATGTGTCCTGCATTTGGAGAGGAACCAGTGTGTCTGAAACTTCCCTTTGTGGGCTGCATCTCAGCGTGGTTTTTGCAATTTAAAACATTTTTGTAAGTGTGGATGCCAAAGAGCAAAGGAGTAAATTCCTTACTTGGGCACTGCAGTGGAGTTATGGTAATATTCATACTTATTTGTAATTCCTGGCTTAATTTTTGTTTAACATTTTACCTGATAAAGCTTTCAGTAGGAGGTATGGTTTAGACAGTGTGTTACTGTTGCTACCTTGATTTTTAAATGTCAGAGAAGTCACATATTGGTTTTGCTACAGAAAGGTCAGTGAGGCTGTGTATAAATTGTGTAGAGTTTCACAAAAGGGCAAATCATCTTTTGCAGCTGCCATTGAACAAGACTTAATTCTAATGTTTTGTGACAGGAGCTCTCCATTAGAAAACAATCGTAGTAAAGGTCAGTTAAGTAAAGTGCTGGAAATGTGGAAGTTAAACTTAGCTTAGAAGTCACACAGTTCAAGGTGTAACACTTTGCAGCTTTGCTTATGAGTCTGTTGTAACTAATTTACTGTGGAATCTTCCCCAGATTATTAACTTGAAAATCTCACAGTGTACCCAGTTGTGCTTTACAAAGCTAAGTGGATTATAAACACAGCTCATCGTCACAGACTTATTACTGATGAATCCCAAGTTTCTAAACAGTTGTTTATTCAGCTAAGCCAACTGGAATGAATTTAATTTAATTACTTTTGTTCACACAGCACTGGTAATACATTCCACCTCAGAAGTGCATCCTTCTAATAAGGAGCAAAATTACTGACTGAAATTTCCTGCCAACAAAAAAAACCCCAAACACATTCTGAGGACTTTTTCTTGCTCTAGATTTGGCAGCAAGTTTCATGTATACATTCCTGTAACAACTGTGCTCATCCCAATTCTGTTAAGAGCTATTCAGGCTCATGCTGCAGTTTGATTTATTCACAGTAGCTGCACAAGAACAAGAATTGGGATGGAAGCCCCAGTTCCTTTGTATGCAGAACCCTTTCATGCAGACTTTCTTGGCTAACAGAAAATAATTATTGATATAAATCAAAATGCATTTGTCCTGAGTGTTATCCTAACAGGATACTTCAGTGGGAGCTGCACAGTGTTGGAACTGAGTTGGAAACCTTGCAAATAGTAATTTCAGAACTTTATGTTGCTTTGGTAAGTAGCAACTCTGACTTAGTAGTTCTGGAAAAGTAAAACATGTATTGTCCTTTATTTCCAGTAACTTGCAGGAAGTTTAGCATTTTACATGGAATCCACATTGTTGCTGCCTCTCCACCAGGTAAAGTGGTTTGGGTTTTGTTTTCTTTCATGACATAGAGATGGTAATTACAGTAGTGCAATTTTGTAAACTAAGGGACTATGAAGAATACTGGTAAGGAATAGCCAGGGAGCCATCTGCTCAAACACAGCTTCAGTTTGCTTCAGAAGTTTTAACTACAGCATTTCCCTGTGAAAACCCATCTGTGTTCCCTGAGCTGTCTGAATCTGCCCAGCAGGCAGGGAGGACTCAGGCTGTTCTTTTGGCAGCCAAGTGCAGGATGGTTCCCCATGGCTGCCCACACCTGTCGGGTGTCCCCAGTGGGCAGCTCAGCACCACACAGCTGCTTGCTCCCTGCCTACCCAGGAAAACCAGGAAAACCTTGTGCTTCCACCCTGGGCCAGTCAATTCCAGGTGTATGGACACCACTCTGTGTGAAAGCAAACTGTGACCTGCACTCTGCTGCCAAAGGAGAACATGCTGACTGTATCCATTGTGGCACACCACATGGCTGCCTTGGACTCCAGTTCATCTTGTGGTTCCAGCATGGCCCATATGGTGGAATTATTTCATTCAGGCCCCAGGAGTCCAGCATTAGCCTCCATCCCACTCACCATGCAGCTAGCTATGGGTCCTCTGAGCATGTTCCTGTGGGCCAAGAGGTGCCTGGAAAAAACTCTTTTCTGGACAGTCACCTATAGAGTACACAATTTACCCAAACAGATTTTAATTATTTACTATTCCCTCTTTGGGAATTATATTTATCTGCATGGGGGGGGGGGGTGAAGATACTTATTTTGGTAGAAATTATGAAAAACCAGCAGAAACTGGGATGGATTACTCATTTTAAAATTAGTCTCACAACCCACTTGTGCTCATTTTTGCTGGTATAATCTCACAATTTATAGAATTTACTCACTGCAACTGCTTTAAAAGTTACTAAGTTCTATTAGTTTCTTATTTCCTTTACTGTTTTGCAGTTAAAACTTTTAAGTCTGTTCACTGAGTGGCAAGTGCAGCACAATGTGAACTAACACTGCTGCAGGAGGCTGGTGCTGCTGGCACTTCTTGAAGGGTTTCAGGACTGAAAAAGAGCCCTTAGCCGCCTTAATTACAGCAAAATTCCCAGTTTAGGCAGAGATTAATGACTTTGCAGGTGGCAGAGCAGTTCTGAGCCATTTTTCACAGATATTGAAGCTGTTCCTGCTGGCAGGCACCGTGTGCCAGCAGCTGCCATTCGGGAATGGCTGTCAGCCACGGCACCGCTTGGCAAATGTCACCTTCGGCCACGCTACAGCAATGAGCCAAGAGCCCAAACTGCGGCCTGACCCTCACCTGGGCTCATTTACACCCTTTTCACGCGGGGACAGCCCTTTACAAGCCGGAGCTGCACTCTACCGAGCCTGAGTGCTCCCTGCACACAGTGTGGGATTTTCCTAGCTCGGGGCTTCCTGGCTAGCGCCTCGATAAGCTTTCACTCCACTTCACGTAGTTTCTTTCTTTTCCGGGAAACCAGCGACCTGCGGAAGCTCAGGGCAGCGAAAGGCTGCGCTGACACCGCCCCCCGCAGGCACTCCATGCCGCAGGGACGCGCTCCTCGGCACAGCTTTAGATCCTCCGTGGCTTTTACAGACTCAGGACACGACCCGGCAGGGACCGGGGGTGGAGC
>NW_008672183.1:456-868 GCF_000695815.1 Acanthisitta chloris | reverse complement strand
CCTCTGTTGAGGGTTGGGGTCCCCCCACTGTTGTGTTTGGGGTTTCGGGACCGTTTGCCTGAACTGCCTTAACTTATTTTAATGAGCTTGTTTTTAATCTGTCTCTTGTGTCAATAAAGCTGCTGCCTTAAACCTCAGCACGCTCTGAGCTCCTCCTTGCCTAGGCACCCCCTTTCCCTTGGGGGGGACACCCTCTTTTCCCTGCAGGACCCTCTATCCCTGGGCTCTCTCCCCTCCTTTCCTTGGGCTCTCTCCCATTTCCCTGGGTTCTCTCCCCCATTCCCTGGGCTCTCCCCCCTTTCTTTGGGGGTCTCTTCCCCCCTTTTCCTGGTCTCTCTCCCCCTTTCCCTGTGGTCCCTTTCCCTGGTCTCTCTCCTCTTTCTTTGGGGTCCCTTTCCCTGGACTCTCCCCT
>NW_008672183.1:0-200 GCF_000695815.1 Acanthisitta chloris | reverse complement strand
CCCCTGTTTCCCCGGACTCTCTCCCCTTTCCCTGAGGTCCCTTTCCCTGGACTCTCTCCCCTTTCCCTAGTCTCTCTCCCTGTTTCCCTGGACTCTCTCCCGTTTTTGGGGGTCCCTGTGGGGGTGTCCCGGGGGTGTCGCTGTGCCCTCCGCGCGTTAGGGGGCGCTGAGCGCTGTGTGGCCGCTCTGTCCCCGCTCTG
>NW_008672182.1:6452-9960 GCF_000695815.1 Acanthisitta chloris | reverse complement strand
CCCCTCCGCCGGCGACACCCCCCGCGCTGGTGGCGACCCCAGGGTGACGACCCCGGGCTGGGCGCCCTGATGTATCACCCCTTTGCAACCCCTTTGCTGGTGATGGGGACCCCTCTCGCAGCCCCCCCGACTAACCAGGGACACAGCTGAGTCACCCCATGTCACGGGCAGGGACCACCGTGCCACGCGGGCACCTCACTGTGCCACCTGCAGCTGCTGTTGGTGATGCTTCTGTGCCACCAAACCTGCTTGGTTATGGGTGGGAATTTCCCCTGCCACCTCCTTGCTGCTGCTGGGGACAGAGACGCTCTGCCTGTCTGTTGCCACTACCAAACTAGGGTCAGGGATCCTCCATGCAACCTCTGGGGACCTCACTGTGCCCCCTTATTTCCACTGCCAACTAGTGACAGAGACACCCCATACCACCCCCAGGCTGAGGACCGTGCTGAGCTCCCCTGTTTCCACTATCAGCTAGGAAGAGAGACATCCCCTTCATAATATCTGGGCTAGGGACCCCCTATACCACCCCCAGACTGGGGTGACCATGCCACCCCACTGTTACTGTGGCAGACACCTAGGTCACCCCTGTGACCGGGGGCCAAGCCCTAGCAGCACGGAGTCCCAGACTCCCCAGGACAGGGTGAGAGCACTCACAGGAGACCAGTCCCCCTAAACAACCGCCCGCAGCCGGCCCAGGGACAATACCAGTGTCCCCACTCGCCCCACGGGGATGGCTGCCAGGGCCCTGCTGTGCTGAATCCCGCCGTAAAAGGAGGGTTCAGCTGCTCCACGTGGCCTTAATCCAGGGAAGGGAGTGCATCTCTCCCTTCGTCCCAGAGCTGGGGCCCCCCACTGCCAGCCTCGCATCTTGGGGGGCTGTACCCAACCCTCTGCCAGCAGGGTCACAGCCAGAGCAGGGAGGCAATGCCAGGGAGCAACAAGTGTTGCTTCTCCAGGAGCCACCCACACACCCGGGAAATAGAGGCACGGCCCCAAACACCTCCATTTCCCACACGCAGAGATTTATCAGTGTGTCACAGCATCTACCCAGCACAGAGCAGTGGCAGAGGGCAGGGGAAGGTGATTCCCCCCTCTTAGGAAAGAGAAACAGGCCATTAAAAACCAGAGCACTTGTTTGAGTGCTGCTATTTTGGGCCATCACAGGAGAGGGAGGTGCCGTGTGGTCCCCATGGTGGTGGGGAGCATCCTCAGGGTCGGGAACACCGGGAGGGGGATCCCACAGGAGCTGCCCTAGCAGGGAAGGAGGGAGGGGAGGTTGGAGCTCTGCGGGGAGCAGGGGAGCCCCTAGGGGAGCCCCCTGCCATGCAGCAGTGGGGACCAAGGGGGGGGCTGAGAGCCAGAGCTGGCAGAGCTCCCAGTGCTGGCTGAGCCATAAGATGCTGCTTGCTGGAGTCATGCTGGGAGGTGGAAACATCCCCATGCAACAGGCATGTGCCCACAGCCCCGTGATGGGGGTGCAGGATCCAGCCTCTGGAACCATCTCCAGCAACAAGCATGTGCCCACAGCCCCACGCTGGGGGTGCAGGATCCAGACGACCCCCTGCAGAGGGAGAGGGAGAGGCAGGGGGGAGACACAGAGGGAATCTAGGGCAGGAGGAGGAGCAGGGGCCAGGGGGGGAAGCTGGCTCAGCCTCGGGCACACCGACTGCTGCCGGGGCTGCAGGGTGGGAGCCTGGGGAACGCAGTGCCTCACTGAGAGCGAGCCCTGGCAGGGGGGGCACGTGTCCCCCGCCAAGAAGGAGAGGCCCTGGGGTGGCAGGGAGCTGTGCCTGCAGCCCCGTGACGGAACAGGAGCAGCTTGCACAGGCTGGACAAGTTGTCCCCACCCATAGCACCGGGAGCTTCCTGAATCCACACACCAGGCAGGGCAAAACCAACAAAACTTTATTCAATAAATAATTACAACATTAAGAACAGGAAGGTTTCAGGCTACAGCAGCTCAGCAACTTCCTTACTGCCACTGGCTGGCTTCAGGCCCAGGTAGTGCAGCAGGCTGTGGAACTCCTGGCAGCTCACTGCCACCTCAGGGACAACTGACAGGACCTGGGGACAGCAGCAGTGTTAGTGACAGTGCTTGGGGTGAGGGTTGGTGTTTGTGCAGTCATAGCAAAGGTGAGCGATGAACCATAAATCTCACCTCTTTCATCTTCTCCTGCATCTCTTCATGGGTCTTCAGAACTTTCTGGGCATGATGGAGCCTCAGCTCCAGCTCTCGGACCTGTGGTGGGAGATGCCTGTCCAGAGTCTGCTCCAAACTTAGGTAAAGACCAGCCCACAGGGGAGAGGGGACCCTTGCTCATGTCAAGGGGATTGGAACTAGATGATATTTAAGGTCCTTTCCAACCCCAAACCATTCTGATTCTACAGCTGGAGCCAAGACAGCCTCTCAGGGCTCCCCATACCTGCCCCAAGTACTTGTCAGAAAGCAGCAGATTCTCATCCTCTTTCTCCAGGAGCAGCAGTCGCAGTTTATCCACCTGCAAAAGGAGAAAGCACTGCTGAGATCACTGTAAGGAAAAAGCCCTGGCGTGGAGGGGTGTTCTGAGGAGCAAAGTCTGGAGAAGTCTCCTTATCTATGGCAGGGTGGTGACATGAGAACCTTCAGCCCTGCAGCTCCCCAGCCTCACCTCCTGCCGCAGCAGGACTCGCTCCTGGACGTAGGTAGTGTCCACTTTGGGCTCCTTCCCACGCATCTCCTCCCAGAGCACCTTGGCCTCCGTCTCCGCCCGCTGGAGTGAGCGCTTCAGCTGGGAGACCTCTCCCTTCAGCCTCTGGGGGGGGAGAGGAGAAGCTCAGAGGGGTCCTGCAGCTGGCAGCCCCACAGTGTGCAGTCCAACCATGCCCCCATCACACACCGTGACTTCCCCACTCTTGTCGATGAGTTGCATCATCTTCTCTTCCTGCTGTTTCACCACGTCTTGCAGCTCCTTCTCGTTCTGCAGAGGGGAGAAGAAGTGATGTCAGGCAGTGCCCGGCCCTGGCCACCCCCAGCACCCTGCAGGGGAGAGGGTTTTCTCATGTTCGAGAAGGTCAGGCAAGCCAGGAGCACCCATGGGGCATCACCAGATTTCTCTGTGTCCTAGATCAACGACCGTCCCAGTTTGGCTCTGCCCTGGGGTGAGCGCTGGCCCACTTCTGGCAGGGCTCACCTCAAGCTTGGTCCTCAGTGCCTTGTTCAGTTTGACAATGGTGGCAGCCTGGGCATCAATCTTCTCCTGGCTCTCAACTGTCACAGTCTCCAGACGGACCTGCAGGTCAGAGCTGGGAGAGGACAGTGGTGGTAAGTGGGTGGGACTTGCAGCTGAGCACAGTGCAGGTACCAAACTGCCTCCCACCAGCATCCCACCAACCCCATGGTATGAGAGGACAACCAGCCAACCCAGTCAACTGGAAAAAGCCCATCTAGCCATGGCACGAGAGGTATAATCTAGGGCTGGGGCAAGAGGCAGACCCAGGCAGGCTGCCTGCAGCAGAGGCCATGTCCAGG
>NW_008672182.1:1329-6212 GCF_000695815.1 Acanthisitta chloris | reverse complement strand
TCCTGCTCATCCTCTCATGCAGCAGCCCTGTGGCTTCAGAGCAGGGTCCAGGGCAGATAACACTCCCCAGTACCTATTGGCTTTGGTGTGGATGCAAATTTGTGCTTGATAACTTCACTCTCACCTCCAGTGGTTTCATTGGCATCTGCGACAGGAAAGGACAGAGGCTGTGCCCTGCATATCCCCAGCACAGGAGAGAGCAATCCCCATCCTCATATAGGGACCCCCCCCAAAACACAGACAGCAGATGCCAGCTCACCTTTCCCTGACATTGCTTTCAGGACACTGCCCACGAAGGAGCTGCTGGCATGGTGTGGGGTGCGACACGAGGGTGTGCGGAAGGCAGGGGTCCAGGCACGGTGGGGTGTCTGCCAGCCCGGGGTCCGTGGCCCTGGGGTCCAGGCTTTGCTCCTCGTTGGGGCATCATCATCATCCTGCAGAGGGGAAGGAGAGCACAGCACTGGAGCACAGCTTGTGATTGCCCCAGCAAGCACCAGGGTCTCAAAGCTATGCCATCGAGGGTCACAAGTGTCTGACCTGCCCCGGCCAACCCCTCATCCTTGTCCCCACAGCACAGGGCTCCTACCTGCTCATCCAGAGCTGCCTTGAGGCAGTCAGCAAGCTCCTGCAGCCTCATCTTGCTCTCAGCAATGTCCGTGGAGCACCAGGAAACTTTGTTCCTCTTTGTCTGCAAGCCAAGGAGCTCGGCCTTGGTGCTCTCCAGCTCCTTGCTGAGGGCAGCCTGCTCTTCCCTGTGGGATGGCATCTGCCTCAGCAGGAGCAGCATTCTCTCTCCTCAGTATGGGATGGGGACACTTCCCATGCCTGCCTCCCACCATGAACCAGCAATGATGCAAACCCCACAGATTTAGGCAGCTTCCACCAAGATGGGGTGTGCTGGGATTCCCCACAGCCTCTCCCACCCACCTGGACTACCATGCTTAGCTGGAGCAGCAGTGACAGTAGCCATGGTCCCCTGTGTCTCCCCTGCCCCCCAAAAGGGGCTCAATTTCCCAGAAATAGAGGGGTTCAAGAGGAGGTGGTGAGTAGGGTCAGTACCGCAGGTGCTGGTGGGAATCCATCAGCTCCTCGTGCTGCAGGATGCGTTCCTCCAGCGTGGCCAGCGTGGAGTTCAGCCTGCCCTCCACCTCCAGCAGCTGTGTGCGGAACATGTGGTTCTCCTGATTGAGGAACTGTAAGAGGGTAGGAGGACATGTCCATGAACATCCAAACGGAGACTCGAGGGATTCCCAGCACAGACCTTCCCATGCCTCAGGGTGCTGTTTCCAGTTAGGGGCAGCTTTATCACAGCAAACCAACCACTGGAGACCATCAGTTTAACAAGGCACATAGGACAGGCTGAGGGGGAAAATTATCCCCGAGAGCTGCCCAGCCCCCTCCCCGGGAAGCACCGCTGGGCAGGATGAAAAGCTGCGCTACGTGCGGGATGTCAACCGCCCTCGCAAGCTCATCCCCCCTCCGTGGGAGGGCTAATCCTGCTCCTGGCCGGTGGCCAGCATTCCGGAGAGGCCGTGATGGGGGCCAACAGCGCGTGACTGCGTGGGCAGGGTCAGGCAGTGCCTACCTCCCGGCACTCGGTGGCCTCCTGCAGCTCCTGGCACATCTCGTTGCACTCTTGCTGCAGGGTGTTCTTCTCCTGCACCAGCCTGCGAGGACAGGATGGGGTCAGAGGGTGCTGTGCTTTGAGGGCAAGAGGTGAGGGTGGGGCTCAGGACCACAGGGCTCAGACCCACTGGGTTATCTCTTCCCACTGCTTCTCGTTCTCCTGCTGCAGTGCATCCCGCTCCTGCTCCACACTGGCCAGATTTTTCATCACGGAGCTCAGGTCTGCAAGGGACAGAGCTGTAAGCGCAGGGGAACAGGAGCTGCGGAGATTAGGGCGACTCCAGTCCCCATGTCACCCACCCCTACCTGTGCCAAGACGTGAGTTGGCCGCCGTCAGCTGCTCCAGCTGAGCCTCTGCCTCCTGCAGGGCCACCAAGGTCTCCTGCAGCTGGCAGGACACCTGCGAAGACAAAGTGCTCACTTTGGGCTCTTCTTCCCCATGGGGTGCGCTCACATCAAAGGCTGCCCCAAATCACCTCATGCCTCAGACATCACTCAGCAGTAGGCACCCCCCTACCTCCTCCTTGGCTTGAAGGGCTACATCTGCTTGCTGCCGTGTGGCATCCCGCTCCTCCAGGCAACTCCGCAGCTTCCCGGGCACACACTCCAGCATGGTACGGCACCGGGACACCAGAGCCCTCGTCTGTTCCCGCTGGGAAGGGAGACAGCACCAGGCAGAGCTCAGCATGGCACTGCCCTGCTGTGTGACCAGGGACAGTCCACAGCTGGCCTGCCTATGGCACCAAGGACATAATAGTGGCAGGGTGGCAAGGGGCTGAGCCCCCATCGGGACACCTCTCACCTCCACATCCAGAGCTCTCCTTTCCTTCTCCAGATTTTCAAAGGTGACATCTATGAATTCCCGGAAAGGCTGAGCCTCAGCAGCCAGGGATGTCTGTAGGGTAGGAGAGATGAGTCAGCGCTGCTGTGGTGGAAAAGCCACATTTAATGGCCATGAAGGGAGGCAAGTGCCAGCCCTGAGGCTGGATCTGTGGCAACTTCCCAGTAGCAGCACCAGGAAACCTCTGATGCACCCAAGCACATTGCAGAGCATCACCCAAACTCAGGACATGGAGATGCCCTTCCAGCTCCCTGATCGCCCAGGTTGGGGGCAGTTGTGGGTACCTGCAGGCTAATGGCATCCTCCAGCAGCATGCCCAGTTTTCTCTGGGAGGCCAAGCTCTGGTCACGGGCACTGATCTGGGCACTGGCATGGGCACGGAAGGCCTCCAGGAAGTGATATCCCTGCCGAGGAAACTATGTTATTCCAGGCACACTGTCACACAAGGACAACTCCCAGGAGATGTCCCTGCATGTTGCATCAGCCGAGGGCTCAGGCTCCCAGTGGGACACTGCCCGTGCCGAAAACCCATCCAGAGAGCTCCATTGCCCTGAAGATCCAGAGCATTTCTGGCTTTCCACATTGGGCTCTTCTTCCCCTAGGATGCCAGGATGACCCTTACCCTCCAGAAAAGGGCAGAGACACAGGATGCCCCCTCAAAAGGCATAATGACAGCAGGGACTGCCCTGACCCCCCTTCCAGCTGCCCTCCTACCTCTTCCTTGGCTCGTAGGGCTTCATCTGCTCTCTGTCTCATGGTGTTCCGCTCCTCCAGGCAGCTCCGCAGCTTGCTGGGCACACTCTCCAGCACAGCCTTGCACCTGGACACCAGGGCCCTTGCCTGCTCCCGCTGCAGGGGACGACAGCTCCATGAGGCACAGGGTACAGCCAATGGCTGCCATGTGACCTGGCAGTACCAACATCTCCCAAAACCCAGGGGAAAGGGGGACCATATGGATGCATGGGGGCTCACCTCCTGGGCCAGGGCTCCCTTCTCATCCTGCAGGCTCTGAAAGGCAGCATCCATGAGGCTCCGGAACAGAAGGCACTGGCTGCTCCAGGTGCTCTGGGGAAGGGACAAGGACACCTGTGTTCCAGCAGTGCTCCTGGAGCTGGCACAGGCAGTGCCAAGCACACTCATCGCACACAGACACTGAGACGCACCATGCCCGCGCAGTGGCCAGCTCCAGCTCCTGCTGCAGATCCCGCTCCGCTCCCTTCTGCCGCTGCAGAGTCTCCATTTTCGCCCACAGCTTGAGGTAGAGGTGACGGTAGATCTCCTCCTCCTAAGGGCATCCAGCAGAGCAGAGGGGGCTTCACACCAGCCCTGCCCCACCCCGGGGTCCAGCAAGAGCTGGTCAGCCACACCACCTCCCATCCTCCCGCCGCGTGCACCAGGGATGTTTCACCCCACGAGGATTCAAATCCAGCAAACTCAGCGGGCTGAGCCGGGCGCGATAATGCAGTGCCGGGCGCGTGATGACGCGCCACAGCAGCCCCACTTTACTTCCACTCCACTGGGCTGCAGCACAGCCAGGGTCACCGTCTGGCCAGCGGCACATGTGCACCGTCACGGCACTGAGGCTGCAGGGAACGGGGTGGCATCGCCCTGGAGAGGACTCTTACCCCTTTAGGGTGGGTGATGTCTGTCTGCGTGAGCACATCCCTCTGCTCAGCCGGCCCCACCCCAGGCAGCAGCCCCGGGCTCTCCTGCCAGTTGCGCAGCTGGAGCGAGAGGGCTTCGATGATGATGAGGGTGCTCTCCAGCCGCCCCTCCAGCTCTGCCCGTGGCAGGGTCTTCAGCTGCTCCCGGGGACAGCTAGGGACAGAGAGAGGGCTTAGGGCAGGGACAGCCTGGAGGTGCCACAGCCCCATGCGGGTGGGCATAACCCCACACTTACTGCCAGAGCAGGGAGTCTGTTTCGGCAGCACTGTCCTTGGCATGGAGGATGCCACACACAGATGTATTCGTGCTCCTCTCCAGCAGGTCTCGGGGGGTCATGAAGGTGCCGGTGACCGCAGTGAGCACTGGGGTCATGCTGGTGCCAGTGACCATGGTGGGCACTGGGGTCATGCTGGTGCCAGCAACCACAGTGGACATGGGGGTCATGCTGGTGCCAGTGACCATGGTGGGCACTGGGGTCATGCTGGTACCAGCAACTTCAGTGGACATGGGGGTCATGCTGGTGCCAGTGACCACGGTGGACATGGGGGTCATGCTGGTGCCAACGACTGTGGTGGGCACAGGGGTCATGTTGGTATCAGCAACCGCAGTGGATATGGGGGTTATGCTGGTGCCAGTGACCACGGTGGACACAGGGGTGACACTGCTGCTGGCATCCTGCTGTGACATGCGGAGGGGCAGGCTGTGCTGCCGGGACTCCAGCAGGGGAGAGCCACTGAGGCCCCTCTCCAGC
>NW_008672182.1:0-1251 GCF_000695815.1 Acanthisitta chloris | reverse complement strand
GCAACACCCAGGACACGGTACCCAGGGTCGACACAGATGAGGTGACAGGGGTGATGGGTGTCTCCAATCCTGCAGGCTCCAACCTGCTTGCCTCAGTGGGAGAGAGTCCAGGTGGGTTCTGCTCTGGGGGCACAGGGGCAGGGGACTCAGCTTCCTCTAGGGTATCTTGGCAAGGCAGAGGAGCAGAACTCCCATTTCCAGATGGAGGTTCAGAGGCCAGAGGGCTGCAGGAAAGGTTTGTGGACACTGCTCGCCAAGCACGGAAGGGAGTTTTCTGTGGTGTGGAGCTGGTGCCAGGGGGCCCTGGGGTACAGGAGGCTGTATTGGCACTGCCAGGGGACCCAGAGGTGCTGGGTTTTAGAAAGGTGCTGCCTAGGGAGTTTGGGGTGCAAGGCACTGAGCTGATGATGTTGAGGAGCCCTGGGGTGGTGCTGACAGGGGACCCCAAGGTGCAGGGCCCCAAGACTAGGCTGCACATGCTGCTGCCAGGGGACTCTGGGGTGCTGGGCACTGGGATGGAGCTGCAAAGGGAGACTGGCACAGCACTGCTGGGGGACTCAGGGGTGCAGGGCCCCATGACTGGGCTGCACACGGTGCTGCCAAGAGGCTCTGGGGTGTTGGGTCCCAGGACGGAGGAGCACAGGGAGGCTGGCACAGTGCTGCTGGAGACCTTTGGGGTGCTGGGCACTGGAATGGAGCTGCACAGGGAGGCTGGCACAGTGCTACTTGGGGACTCTGGGGTGCACAGAGGGGCTGGCACAGTGCTGCCAGGGGGCTCTGGGGTGCTGGGCACTGGGATGGGACTGCCAGAGTGCTTCGGACTGGTGCTGCCAGATGACTCCAAGGCATCAGGCATAAGAATGGGAGTGCTGGGGGCTTCAAAGGCACCAAGATTAAGGGTGGGAGTCCTGGGGACCTCTGAGATGCTGGGGCTCAAGGTGCAAGTCCTGGGGGGCTCTAAAATGGTGCTACTGTGGGGCTCTGGGATGCAAGGCTTCGGGGTGTTGCTGCTGGGGGGGACCAGGGTAGCACTTTGGGAGGGTCCTGGGGTGCAAGGCACCGCGGTGACGCTGCTGTGGGGTCCCCGGGCACAGGACACTGGGGTGGCACAGTCATGGTCCTACAGGACATTTGGGAGGAAGAAGTGGTCAGGGCTTCACCCCACTTCCCCCAGCCCAGTACGTAGGCACGCCCATCCTCCCACTGCCCCAGTACCCACACCACCAGTATCCCCAGTTGTAATACATCCCA
>NW_008672181.1:0-5052 GCF_000695815.1 Acanthisitta chloris | reverse complement strand
GAACGTCAACGTGGAGAGGTAGAGAGGGTTGGTGTGGAGATGGAGAACCTTGGGATGGGGGAGGGGGAGATGGAGAACCTTGGTATGAGGTAGGTGGAGATGGAGAACCTCAGCATGGGGTAGGTGGAGAGGGTGATGGGATGGAGAACCTTGGTATGAGGGAGGTGGAGATGGAGAACATTGGTATGAGAGAGGTGGGGAGTTGGAGATGGAGAACATTGGTATGAGAGAGGTGGAGATGGAGAACATTGGTAGGGGGTAGGTGGAGAAGGTGATGGGATGGAGAACACTGGTATGGGGGAGGTGGAGGTGAAGAACATTGGTATGGGGGAAGTGGAGATGGAGAACTTCAGTATGGGGTAGATGGAGAGGGTGATGGGATGGAGAATCTTGGTACGGGGTAGGTGGAGATGGAGAACCTCAGTATGGGGGGGATGAAGAGGGTGATGAGATGGAGAACATTGGTATGGGGTAGGTGGAGATGGAGAACCTCGGTATGGGGTGGATGAAGAGGGTGATGGGATGGAGAACATTGGTATGGGGTAGGTGGAGATGGAGAACCTCGGTATGGGGTGGATGAAGAGGGTGATGGGATGGAGAACATTGGTATGGGGTAGGTGGAGATGGAGAACCTCGGTATGGGGTGGATGAAGAGGGTGATGGGATGGAGAACATTGGTATGGGGTAGGTGGAGATGGAGAACCTCGGTATGGGGTGGATGAAGAGGGTGATGGGATGGAGAACATTGGTATGGGGTAGGTGGAGATGGAGAACCTCGGTATGGGGTGGATGAAGAGGGTGATGGGATGGAGAACATTGGTATGGGGTAGGTGGAGATGGAGAACCTCGGTATGGGGTGGATGAAGAGGGTGATGGGATGGAGAACATTGGTATGGGGTAGGTGGAGATGGAGAACCTCGGTATGGGGTGGATGAAGAGGGTGATGGGATGGAGAACATTGGTATGGGGTAGGTGGAGATGGAGAACCTCGGTATGGGGTGGATGAAGAGGGTGATGGGATGGAGAACATTGGTATGGGGTAGGTGGAGATGGAGAACCTCGGTATGGGGTGGATGAAGAGGGTGATGGGATGGAGAACATTGGTATGGGGTAGGTGGAGATGGAGAACCTCGGTATGGGGTGGATGAAGAGGGTGATGGGATGGAGAACATTGGTATGGGGTAGGTGGAGATGGAGAACCTCGGTATGGGGTGGATGAAGAGGGTGATGGGATGGAGAACATTGGTATGGGGTAGGTGGAGATGGAGAACCTCGGTATGGGGTGGATGAAGAGGGTGATGGGATGGAGAACATTGGTATGGGGTAGGTGGAGATGGAGAACCTCGGTATGGGGTGGATGAAGAGGGTGATGGGATGGAGAACATTGGTATGGGGTAGGTGGAGATGGAGAACCTCGGTATGGGGTGGATGAAGAGGGTGATGGGATGGAGAACATTGGTATGGGGTAGGTGGAGATGGAGAACCTCGGTATGGGGTGGATGAAGAGGGTGATGGGATGGAGAACATTGGTATGGGGTAGGTGGAGATGGAGAACCTCGGTATGGGGTGGATGAAGAGGGTGATGAGGTGGAGATGGAGAACATGGGTATGAGGTAGGTGGAGATGGAGAACCTCAGTATGGGGTAGATGAAGAGGGTGATGGGATGGAGATCCTTGGTATGGGGTAGGTGGAGATGGAAAACGTTGGTGTGGGGGAAGTGGAGATGGAGAACCTCAGTATGGGGTAGATGGAGAGGGTGATGGGATGGAGAATCTTGGTACGGGGTAGGTGGAGATGGAGAACATTGGTATGAGGTAGGTGAAGATGGAGAACCTTGGTATGAGGTAGGTGGAGATGGAGAACCTCAGCATGGGGTAGATGAAGAGGGTGATGGGATGGAGATCCTTGGTATGGGGTAGGTGGAGATGGAGAACATGGGTATGGGTGGAGTGGAGATGGAGAACCTCAGTATGGGGTAGATGAAGAGGGTGATGGGATGGAGAACCTTGGTATGAGGTAGGTGGAGATGCCTCAGTATGGTATGGGGTGGATGAAGAGGGTGATGGGATGGAGAACCTCATTGGGTCAATCCAAGCAGGTTGGTATGGGATGACAGGTCCCAGGTGACCCATCTGGTTGTTCTGATCTCCTCCCCCAGCCCTGGTACCTCTCGATCTGGGACATGAATCGCGTCTCGAAGGTCCCTCGAGTCTTGAGCTTCTCCGAGGCCTCTCCATTGAAGAGCAGGTTCTCATCCACCAACTTGAGCAGCACCAACCTGACGATCTCCCCCATGTACTTCCCCCCGATGATCTTCTCATACCTTGATGGGCCAACACACAACCATCAACGCCAACGTTTGGTGGCACCTCGACCTGCTTCACCCCCAGCTCCTCCTCTCCTGGGTGGGGTGAAGGACCTTCTCGGGGCAGGTTGGGGGGGAACACCCAGAGGAACTGGATCTCTCCTCTTCCTTACAGTTGCTGACCGGGGTTAAGGGAGGTCTCGTCCACCACGCGGTCGTACTCCAGGAGGAACTCATCCAGCTCCCCCGAGGCGCCGAACGCTCCCCACTCCGTGTTCACACACATCCTGCCCTCGTCCCCTTCCACCAGCTCCACGTTCTGCATCTCCTCCATGTAGCAGGCATTGCAACCAGTCCCTGTGGGGAGCCCAACTGGTGGGACAAGGTCCTTCTGCTGGTGCTGATGGACCAACCAAGCCAACCCCAGCACTCCTAGCCCAGCTGGGAGAAGCTTGGAGAGGGCAACGGTGAAGAGTTGGAGAAGGTCTCAAAGGTCAGAGAGGGCTGAGGGGTTGGGATGGAGCTTGGAGATCATCTAGTTCCACCAGGCACTTCCCACTAGAGGTTCCTCAAGGCCTTATCCAACCTCTGCATCTTCTCGTGGTGCCACCGCTGCGCTGGGACACCCCAAGCCATGGTGACCATCCCTAGATGCCACCACCACCTCCGTTCTGCCACCTCTTGACCCCAGTGGGTGTCCCAACCCCTGGTGACCTCCCCAGGGAGCAGCTCCCACCTCCCTGACCTCAGTGGGGCCCCCCCAGAAGGCCAAGGAGGCAGCAGAAGCCCCTGGGCCACCCCAGGCCTGGCCAGGTGGCCCTGCAGAAGGGACATCTTACCCACAATCATCCCAACCTCGCAGCGATGATCTTCGTAGTAGCAGGAGATCATCGTGGCCACCGTGTCGTTGACCATCGCCACCACGTCCATCTCGAAGTCCTGGAGATGGACAGGGGACCGTGGGGGTCACCAGGGTGGGGATGGGGTGGAAGGTCCTCAAGGGGAGGGGTGGGGGGTGAGACATCTGTGGGGTGGAACCTGCCAAAGGATAACTGAGGTCCATGGGGTCAACATGGGGGGCAACTGGGGTCTAGTGGTCCTGGGGCCACACCAAGCTCCAGTGGTCCCACCACGGACACAGTTGGGCTCCAGTAGGACACCTCAGAACCTACCAAAGGATAACTGAGGTCCATGGGGTCAGCGTGGGGGGCAACTGGGGTCTAGTGGTCCCATCATGGGGTCAACTGGGATCTAGTGGTCCTGGGGACACACCAAGGTCCAGTGGTCCCATCATGGACACAGTTGGGCTCCGGTAGGACACCTCAGAACCTACCAAAGGATAACTGAGGTCCATGGGGTCAGCGTGGGGGGCAACTGGGGTCTAGTGGTCCCATCATGGGGTCAACTGGGATCTAGTGGTCCTGGGGACACACCAAGGTCCAATGGTCCCATCATGGACACAGTTGGGCTCCAGTAGGACACATCAGACTCCAGTGGTCCCATCATGGGCACAGCTGGTGGTTTTGGTGTCCCTCCCACCTTGGTGCCCCTGGTGGTGTCCTCCACCCCTGGAAGTTCTCACCCCTCTGCGTTTGATGGCATCTCTGAGCAGTCCCACCACATTGTTCCCTTCTGCTCCAGAGGCCTTGAAGCCCTTGGTCCAGTTGAGGAGGATTCCCTGGAGTGGGAGGAGATGGAGACGTCGCTGTGGGCGCAGGTGGGACATGGGGACACCTCCAGGGCCTGGGGACACCTCCTCACCTTGTCAATGTCCTCGTGCCTCACGGGGAAGGAGAAGGTGAAGCCCAAGGGAAGCTTTTTATGCTTCATCTGGTGCTTGTCCAGGAAGTCAGAGATGCACTCGGAGATGTAGTCAAAGAGCTGCAGGACAGGAGGTCCCAACCTTCACCAGGGGCTGTCCCACCACACAGGGGTGGACACTGTCCCCACCAGCGGCTCCTCAGGACACTACTCAGGTCACAGGGACCAGGAAGCCTCTTGAGATCCACCAGGACACATGTGGTGACCAGGAGAGGACACAAGAAGCTTCTCAAGACCCTCCAGGACACACATGGTGACCAGGAGAGGACACAAAAAGCCTCCCAAGACCCACCAGGACACACGTGGTGACCAGGAGAGGACACAAGGAGCCTCTCAAGACCCACCAGGACACACATGGTGACCAGGAGAGGACACAAAAAGCCTCCCAAGACCCACCAGGACACACGTGGTGACCAGGAGAGGACACAAGGAGCCTCTCAAGACCCACCAGGACACACATGGTGACCAGGAGAGGACACAAAAAGCCTCCCAAGACCCACCAGGACACACGTGGTGACCAGGAGAGGACACAAGATGCCCCCTATGCCACACTCACCATCTCAGCTGTCCCAGTCATGGCATCTTCAGGGATGGAATACATCTGGTGCTTCGTCTTCACCTTCCATTGTCCTTCCTCCCCCTCCCCCACCTTCACCAGCATCACTCGGAAGTTGGTGCCACCAAGGTCCAAGGACAGGAAATCTCCAACCTCTGCAAGGCCATGAGAGGTGGGTCAAGGTGACAACCTCAGGGGAGGTCCAGGAGGAGGTGACACACAGAAGAGACACAGGAAACCCCTTGAGACTCACCAGGACACACACAGTGACCAGGAGAGCACAGGAAACCCCTTGAGATCCACCAGGACACATGTGGTGACCAGAAGGGCACAGGAAACACATGAGATCCACCAGGACACACACACAGT
>NW_008672180.1:14816-21600 GCF_000695815.1 Acanthisitta chloris | reverse complement strand
GACATATTCTAGATCTACTGATGTTTGGGTTCTTGAAAGATTTTCTTTTCCCTGAATTATAAAACAGAGTGGGTTTTTTAATCTTCACCTCAATTTTATTTTTCCAACAGAGCTTTGAAAAATGCATCTTTTGTTAACTGAATACCAGAACACATATCATAAATCAAGGCACAGATTTCTGTCATGTTGGTTACCAGTTATGCTGTAGTATATTCATCCCACTGAGCTTACTGTAGCTCAATGGCAGAGGATCCTTATATTTCTACCACTCTTATATCATACAAGTTAACAAAAGAATCTAAATATAGAAAAGAATGAAAAAATTATACTTGAAATTCATAAAA
Source organism: Acanthisitta chloris (assembly GCF_000695815.1). Classification (NCBI taxonomy): domain Eukaryota; kingdom Metazoa; phylum Chordata; class Aves; order Passeriformes; family Acanthisittidae; genus Acanthisitta; species Acanthisitta chloris. The sequence continues at coordinate 21,256 of NW_008672180.1, read as the reverse complement.
TGGTTGAGTTTTAAGTTTCAGATTTTATTTTGTGCAATATAACTGAATAAATGTTAATATATTTCTGATCATATGGCATAAAGTATTTTGTCATTTGTGTACAACGTCTCTTTCACATAAATAAAACTTCCCCCAAAATGTACATTACAGGAAATATAAGCTAAATTAAATAACTTGGGAAAAATTATTGAAATTACTAAATCTCTTTAGGTAGTGAAGTTTCTTGAAATTCTTTATGTCAGAACAAAAATCAGGGTATTTCATAATTTATATGTAAGCTTTTTGATTATGTTTTCATATATGCTGACTTTTCACTTTCAGTGAAAAATTAAGATTCAAAGCAAACATAAAAATATTTGATATCTCTATTTTTATGACATACTTTGTAGAGGCTTTGGACTAAAGATGTGTTTACATTGTATTAGTTCACCACAGGCAAAAAATAACAGTGAGTACAATTTGTTTGTGCTTATTCGCTTGATTTACATTCCTAAAATTAGATTAGATAAAATTCATCATCATAGTCTAAGTTAATTGTATCCATGGAAAAAGAATATGATTCTTTCTCTATGCCTGCCATCTTAGAAGAGAACAAATTGTGTCCTGAGTTTTCTTGTTTCTCTCCCTTGCTTAGTGATGAAACCTCACCATTTAAATTAGATTCCTTGCTGCTAAGATCCTCAATTTAGGTGAGATAACTCCAAGTGTCTGCTGTCAATGGCAAAATTCTCATTATAATCATATATCCAGAGTATAATGTGTACATATCTTGAATAATTGACTTCATTAATATATGCTGCATTCATATTATTGTATAACTGCTCTCTAGATTGTAACCTACACTGTAAGACCATCCAGAAAAATAAATAAGAATAAGCTCTTTCACCAAATATAGGCCTATGTTAGGAGTTTGGGAACAGTAAAGAAAACACAGTAAAGAAAATCCTCCAATAAGGAGGGATTAGGAAAGGGAAGGAAAGAACAATCAGTTGGCAGAGTTAAGTGTGTGCAAGAGAGTTTACATTGTCTGGTAAAATAAATATATTTTTATAAAATATAAATGTACTACACCATAACTACATATTCTCCTTTCAGTAGTCCGGGGACTAAGGGAAAAAATGCCCAGGTCTTACGTCTTTCTACTTATGTTTCTGCATGTGTGTCTATATAAATTTTATCATCATGGACTTGAGAAATTAAACAGTGATGATACATTAAATTGTAATGCATATTATATCTAAACCAGACATCACTATTTCCTTTGAACATTTGATATACAGTATATAAACATGTTCATTATATCAATTCTGTTTGCCAGTGTTTCTTTTCAATGATCAAAAATAAATTATTAGCCCTGTGGTATCCTTAGTCTGAAAACATTAGACATTTGTCTTTATTTAGAATGTATTTGTAATTAAATGCTTTCCTGTTGTATAGTGTCTCTTGGGTTTGCTGCCTAGAAACTATTTCAGTGATTAACTCAAAAGGAATACACCTACTAAACCTACCCTTTTATTACAGATTATTTTAAGATGCTGTGACTTTAGAGGTGCTGTCATAAATTGCTAAATCAATTTCTTGCACCATTTTTTCAGGAGATTTCAACCTCGTAGATTTGACAAGATTCACGTTCCAACACTCATAGTCCTGGCTGTTGCTCAGAATTCAATTATTGTTAGGAATCAGAGGTATTAGTTGGGGTCATCATATATATTTCTTATATATAATTTGTAATTTATAAATTGTATCAATAAATTGTTGAGATCTTCCAGGCTGAAAATTGAGGTCTAAAAGTGCAAGATAAATGATTCTTAAGTATATTTACTTAAAAACCCCCTCAAATCTATATGATACAGAAATAAAATGCCTTTTATGTTTATGTATACTACAGGGAAATGTATTATGAGTGATCATGTCTGTGTAAAGACAAAACATGCAACACTTCGAAGTTGTTATCCTTTAAGTCACTGGGGTTTTTAGAAAGGCTTAGTCAAGATTTTCAAAAATATTTTGGGGAACCTCCCAACTTTGATGTGCTTTCTATACATCTTGTTTTTTGAAAGGTATGTTCTTTGAATTCTGGGCTAAAGAATTTTAAGCTTTTTATAACCCAAGTTTGCTATTTGTTTTTTCTGAAAAAGCTGGATGGGATAGATTAATCCTAAACTAATTCAATTCTGTTCCTTGACAAAGCAAAATTAATTAAGGAATAAGGGAAAGGCTTTTAACATAGTATATCTCAGTTTAAGGAAAACATTTGTTTACTTAACAGTATTTGATTTCATTCGGTGTTAAACATTCAAAGGGAAAGCTGACTGTTCATTAAATTCTCACAGTATAAGAAAGTAAAGGTTAAAAGAAAGTTATGTATAACCTAAAGAAAGAGTAGCCATTGTTCGGTTGGACTAATTAGTTATCTGTCTAATTAGGGACCTTGTTTCTGTTGATGGAGAGAACATTATGATCTCAAACAAACTATATTCCATCTAGAAATCATAGTTATTGCTTTGAGCTCCTTGGCAGCTGTTTTTCTTTTCTACTTCATGAGGTGGTTTGGGTGGAGTTGATTGAGGTGGTTTTTGGTCCACTCTTATCTGACCACTGCTAAGATCTCTGTGGTACCTAGTGTTAACAAATTGCAAAAGTAGGTGTGTTAGTGTGGCCTTTTGTTCATTATATTTTATGCCTTTCATTTTCACGTAAACTTACCTTTCTTTTGCAAAAAAAAGAACAGGAAAAAGAATTCTTTTTCCGTGATGTGTAATTTGTCTGCAATACATATACATTAGCCATGATGGTTAGTGGCTTACAGTCACAGTTACACAAGATTGAAGTATTGGGCCTACAATCACTGGAATTTTTATTAACTCCATAAACAGTGGAGGGAACAGAGAGGCTTGAAAATACTTTGCAAGAATAAGAAGTTTAGTATTTTTTAATACCTAGCTAGACAGGATGATTTTGATTTTATACTAATGTCTAATTTGTGAGTAGGCTGTGGCAATCTTCAACCCCCTTCTATCATCCTAATATTTTTCTGGCCAACCAATGTTGGCCCTTTGGATGAGTCTCCTACATACATTGTCTTCCTGTCATCACAATTTTGTGGTTTTCTTTTCTCTGTAAATTTAAACTTTCTTTTCATTGTACTTGCCTTGGGAACTGCCATCTTTTGCAGGGATTTCCAGAAGCACCAGTGGAATCCAATGAGAGCTGTGCCTCAAGCTGGTTTTTAAAATACTGCCCAGAATACTTAATTCCTCTCTTCCCAGAATTCTAGTCTTTCTAGGAGCCTCTGATATCAGTAAAACACTGTTTTTCAGGAAAACATTCAAAACATGTCCCCATATATCTCCACTACAAAATATTTACCAATTTAATTCCTCATATAAATCCAAACTTTACTATTCTATTAGTCAGTGAAATTAAATTAAAGAAGTTTAATTATGCTGTTCTTAGAGTGAAAAGTCTTCAAACTCGAAGAAAAAAACACAGAAACTCCTCTTTCTTTTTCTATTTCTCAATTCTTTTTGCTCTTGTGAGAACCCCCACCTTGATATTTTTTTGCTTTTCTTTCTTTAATAATGTGTGTCCTTGGAAAGTTTTCAACTTTGTTTTAAGCATTGTATGGTACAGCTTCACTTCTTAAAAAAATTCCTGCTTTCCTGTTCCTTTCTTCTTGGCATCACTATTGTCTATATATTCTCATCATTGTCTATATATTCTAGTTCAGGGACTTCTGTATTTCATTTAGGGTTTGCAAACTCTCTGTGTGCAGTAAACATCTCATTTTTAAGCACTTCATGTCTACTCATATTTTAGAGAGGGGTTTCTTGTGCTCTTTTCTTTTCTTTTCTTTTCTTTTCTTTTCTTTTCTTTTCTTTTCTTTCCTTTTCTTTCCTTTTCTTTTCTTTTCTTTCCTTTTCTTTCCTTTTCTTTTCTTTTCTTTTCTTTTCTTTTCTTTTCTTTTCTTTCCTTTTCTTTCCTTTTCTTTTCTTTTCTTTTCCTTTCCTAATAGAGATATACATCTTTTTCTATGTATTAGTTACCTATCAAACAGCATATACCTAATCTTTTTGAACAGACTACAGAACAATATTGTACAAGATGCTGCTTAATTCTCTTTGAAGTTGCATATTAAAAACTAACCTAAATGCTGGTTTTAGAAGGGATTTAGAACTTACTTTCATTGAGTTTAAGTGTCTGTGATACATAATCATGATACATGATCTCATGTGATTTCATCATCTGTGTTTTCATTTATGCAAATAATTCAAGAGCAGATACACAGAGGCATTTCCTAAATTGTAAGTGCTTAATTTTACAGCCTGATAGTGTTCTGGTAGGGCTTGGGGGTTCTTCAGTGTAGGTGTGTGGAATATTTTTTTAAAGAGAAACCAAGTTAAGAAAGAAAAAGAAAAATGGAATCTGAGACATTGGCTTTTATGTCACTTAGATATCCATTAAGAGCCATGGAACCATTAGACCAACCACAAGGATTTCTGTCATATGAGATGAGTAAATAGTAACAATGTTTGTTTTGCTGTGAGATATTTGTCAAGTTGCCTCAAAAATCTTTCTCAAGTCAGTGCACTGAAAGTAATTAATTAATTAATTAATTACTGCAAGTAATTAATCTTGGGCTACTTCTGAGTTCTTGCACTGGATGGTAAAGATTTGTCTCTAAGATCTTCTTCCCCAATTTTTTCCTTGGTTTTTTATCCTTCCTTCTAATTTGTCTCTTTTCCATTTCTGTCTTTTCAAAACCAGTGTTCTGTAATTCTTTCTTTTATTATGAATTCTTGTTTCTGCTCCTCCAACTCTGTCATCCACTCTTAGGCTTCCTTGCCACATGCACCATCAAGTCTTGTCATTGTTTCCACAGATCGTGGGCTGATTACGTTTTTTCCTCTCACTCTCTGTTCCCTTTTGTATCCAGATTATTCCAAGATCTTGGTATTTCTGAGTATTCCTGAAAATCATTATTTCCTAGTTTAAACCCCCTCGAAATTTGACCTGGTTTAGTGCAATGTTTAGGCAGATCTTGAGCCCAGGCTCTTAATGTGCTTGTTCTTTGTATCCTTTCTTATCATCACCTGTATTTTCACTTCTTTTAATTGCATAAATTTTGAGAGTTAGGGTACATCTAGTGCCCCATAATCCATCTTATTTATTCTTACTCAGTTCCCCTTTGCCAATTCGCAGCTTCTCTTTGTCAATTCATTCTAGTCCCTTATGCCAGCTCTGCCATGGTATTGTTTGCCAAGTTAGCTTTAGTCTCTCTCACCTTGACTCTGAGTCAGTCTCATTTCTGCCTCAGATTTTTAATTCCAGCCTTCTGCCTCTTCTCTCAGTCTCCTTCCTACAGGGGCTTTGGTTCTTACCTTCTCCATGCTCCATCTGCCACAGACAGCATGAAGTAAGCAAGCTTCTAAGTTCCCTTACCTAGCACGATCTTCAGCATTATCTTTAGGAATAGTCTTGCTTAGCTCTGTGTAGTATCATGGTAAAGTATGTTTCAATGCTGACTGATATTTTAGTGAATATAGACCAAAAATTCAAAAATTTCTCTGATCATGGAAAAACTTCAATTTGTATATTTGATCCAAATTTGGACAGATCCTAAAAGGAAGACTCTGTTACTTGATAGATTTCAAGCCCCCTCTGCAAAGGGCAACATAAATATTTTACATATTTTCTTAGAAGTGACCAACCTTTCAGAAAATTTCAGCCAAAGGCAGATACTCATTATGATTGTCAGAATATCACCTGAAATGGTCAAAATTGGGGAAATAGATAAAGAGCTGAAAAAACAAAATAAATGCTGAGCTTTTATAACCAATGGTGCTGGAAGTCCTGATTGTAGTTAGGAAAATGTTATGTTTATTTGAAGCACTATGTTTTTTATATTTATTTCAAGTGTGTGGAATGACAATTAAAAAATGTTTATAAATTATTCTTGTAAATGCTTATCCCTATGATCTCCTTCATGTGACAACCACATCTTAGATTTCAGATTATTCAAGTACATAATTGTCAGCATGATCTGGTCAGAACAGCATCAAACAAAGATATTTAAGTTCATTGTTTCTATAAAATTTTAAACCTAGTCACTAGTCCTACCAATGTAAAGTCAAGGAGATTTGCAGAAAAAATTAATCATGTACTTAAAAAAAATAATCTTGAGTATGTTCTTTCTTCAAATCTCCATACAGAAAGGACATATATCCTTACATATCATGTGGGATTTCATATATGTCACTCCCAAGGCTTTTCAGTGCAATTTAAATTTAATTTTGAAATTTAAAAAATAAATGTTAAATTGCAATACAATAAATATATTTTTGTTCTGATGTAACCAATGCAACCAAAACAATATTTGGTCCCATTTCAATATAGCTGTAAGTAACATTATCAAAAAGTAACATTTCTGATATTGT
>NW_008672180.1:0-14802 GCF_000695815.1 Acanthisitta chloris | reverse complement strand
CTGAACCTACCTTCTTTCCAGAGCTTAAATTGTTGTAAATGCTTTGCTGCCAACGATTCGTTCTGGTCATTTTCATTAAAATGTTGAAGTTTATTCTCCATGCCTTCTTATGCTGTATTTGCTTTTAAGTAATACAATATGGTAAGGACTTTGAAATAAATTATATCTCCAGACATACAATATTAGGTGGATCGATAAATGCCCTATGACGTCTACTATGCATCATAAAATTTCTATCATAACCTGTTTAACAAAGCTTTTCTTCTTGGACACCAAGAATTTCATTCAAAGCATTTTACATATTGCATTACTTATCAAAACAGAGGCTATGTAAACCTTGACATTTGTTAAAAGACCCAGGCTTTAACAAAAAAAGACCAGAACAAATCAATAGCAGAAAAAAAGATTAAACAACCAAAAAGTGACTGCTTAGAAATAGAAGCATGTGAAGTTACCCCAAGACAAGCTTTCAGCACATACTCAAAAGAAATGGTTATTTGATATATACAGGCACCTGAAAGTCCCTCAAACCATATTGGAGCTTCATGCAGTAAATTGCTACAAGTAAATGACAGTACAGTAAATAACCGTTACAGCCTGTCTTCCAATGCCTGCTCTGGGAGAGGAGAAATTAAATTGCTTTTCTTGGCTAAGATTTGTTCCCATATCAGTGGGTATTAGAAAAACCATGTATCATGTTAAACTATACTTAATACACTTGCCAGGTTCTATTTAATTCTAGTACAAGTAATGGTAATAATAATAGTTGTTGTCAAAAATATCAGTACTGTATAGAGTAAAACAAATGTCATTGTTCTAATATCTCTTTAGTAAAGATGCTAAAGATAATTTCTTGAAACAATGTGAATGTTTCTGTTGTAGCCTTTGGGTAAGGCCCATTATAAATACACTTAAGGAACATAACGTGAAAAAAAGTAAAAGACAAGTATTACGATCATGCTTGCAATTGTTCATAAATCACAAGTACATGTGTATACCTATGTTTGTATGTATCCATGTTAATGAAATGTATGCCTTAGAGATGTCTTTATAGCAAAACATGACTGTAAATGTCACCTTTTATTTTACCAATCAAAAGGTTCTGGTAATAATAATGTTATATGTGATAATACATGAACTGTTCATTTCCAGGACACATTGCAGTTTAGGGGAAAATAAAGGTATTGTAAATTGAAGCTTGCTGTAAAAACTGTTCACATCATTAGTAATGCTGTGAGAGAAATATATAAGGTCCCTCAAAAAACCCAAAACAGCAAATATAAGTGAAACAAATAGAATATGGGTTCAGCTACATATTGATTTTATATGTTTTAGTTATTTGGGGGGATTGGGTTTTGATTGCTTTTTTTAGAAAAACAAGACTGTATTTCTAAGGAACATTTCTAGGTTCAGTCTATTAATTCAAAGTGGCATCATCATCCCTTACCAGACTCTCTTGTCTTCCCTCATCCCCTCGATCTAGTCAAAATTCTAACTGTTTGCTGATGGAGCTGTATTTATTGAATATTTCTGAAAGAATTACTTGTTTGAATGCTATAGAATCAAAAAAACCTGTTGTAAACAGAGGTCTTGACAATAAAATAATTGAGTTTTAGTTTTAATGGATATGTGTTTCTTTTTTGCTTCTTGCAAGTATCTACCGAGGTGTTTACTTTACTCTTAAGTACAAAGCTGCTCATACTCACCACATGTGAAATGCTCATACCTGGATATTGACTGAAGCAGCAAAAGACGTGAGTTAAAAGTAAGCATAATAATTTGTGGGTCTATGTATGGTCAATCAGGTAAGTCAGTTATTTGCAATGCATTCCATTCATTATTTGATCAGATATTAGGAAAAGCTTTTTCACTGAAGGAGTGGTCAAGCATTAGAACAGGCTCCACAGGGAAGTGGTGGAATTGCCATCCCTGGAAACATTCAAAAAATGTGTAGATGTGGCAGACTTGGTGGTGCTTGGATAATGGTTGGACTCAATGATCTCAGAGGTCTTTTCCAAGCTTTATGATTCTATTCCTGTTTTTATTTTTCTTTCTGTTTGGTTTTGCATTGAACTCTAGGAGAAAGAACTGCAACAAAAACCTTTCTTGTATTTGACTAATACCTTCATTGTAAATGAAGTGTTTCTTTGCTTTATAACATGACTTTTTAATCATAAATAACATTTAAGCCACTAGCAATCTGTAAGTATAATGTCTGAGAATTAGATATGATATGGATAGGAGTAAGCAAACTGCACTATGCTGGTATGCCTCTGTACTTTAAATTCTTCTTCAGGGAATAGGCTGTTGGATCTCTATGCCAGCTCTGTTTTTCATCACTCCAGTTAGACCAAAAACTGGAACAGCAGCGTTGACAATAATACCCATCTCTTAGCACTGTTTAGTAGATATTAAAAGTGCTTTATCAGAAGTGCAAACACAATCATGCCCAGTTCAAAGATGGAAAGATGTGACATACAAAGGGAAAAATTTACGGTGAATTACAACCAGTCTGTCTTGTAGATATTTCATTCTAAACTAGTTGTTCACTCTCTACAATTATTTTATTTTCTTTGGCTGAAAGTGCTGAAATCTGTGTGAAGGATGGAAAGAAAGAATATAAAGTAGTCTATGCTTTAATTCAGTTTGTCTAGGTCACAAGTGTATAGTAGTTCAAAGCAGATCCTACAAAATCTAACAGGACTCAATGAAATAAAAGGGAGCCATGATGGTCAGACTTTGGGAGAACCTCTGATTTGTTAAACCTGCATTCAAAGGAGCAGAGAGTCTGCAGCTTTAGAGTATCTGAGATTTTTGTTAACATACCTTCAGGCTCATGAAGTTGTCCTGCCCTATTACTGAGGATCTGCAAATCCTGAGCTTTGATTCTCACAGACATCTAAAATGTTGTTTCAACAGACAGCTTATATACACTCAAAATTAAAAATTTATTACACTTCTTGCACAAAATAGTTGACTGCTCTACCCACTAAACAATGCATTAATCAGTTGCAATTAAAAATAAAAAAATAAATTTTTGAACTTTTGACTCTGAAATTTAGACAAGCAGAATTCATGCTATGATAGATACAGCTGTTATTTTGGCAAAACAAGAGGATGCATTAGTAATTTATGAAGACTTTTCACAAGTTTCTTGCATCAAATTGAAGCAAGTCTTTATGGGTTTTTTTAATATAGAATAATAATGTACATTTCATACTAATGTAGAGACAACATTTTCCTTCCAGTGAATTGCATATATTTATACATGGTAAGCCAGAAACCTACATTTACAGATTTCTGAAGTCCATCATGAAAATAGTATTTAGTGGTACACACAGGTTCATAAACAAGTGAGTTTGTTAGTCCAGAAATAATCCACATCAGGCAATTTGGATGAGGTTGATTTACTGACATGCTACGTTGACTCTAGCACTTCTAGACTAGTTTTCAAACTCATCATTGACAGGTTTTTTTCTAGCATTTGATTTAATTCTGTTTTAAAAATAATGTAATAAGAAGTATTTGTGTTGTCAAAATGTAGAAAAAGAAATAGGTGGTATCTCTAGCTTACCTTTATTATTGGCCAGTCTTGAAGATGAGTGCATAGGAAAAACATTCTCAAACCCTAACTTCTTTTTCACTTTAAACATGCCATAGTTCTTTTTTTTATATTTTAACAAAGAACATATTCCAGTCTTAATACTTTTTGTTGTTTAACAATGTTTTCAATTTCAGAAAATATGTTCTTAAATTAAAAGCATGCAATTTTAAAAATATTATTACCATGTTAGATTTATTTTGAAGTTTCAGTAATTGACCACTTAATTTACTAATTTGAGGGTTTCAGCCTTCAGTGAAAAAGTTACAGTTCCCAGGCAAAAGAATTAATGGAAAGTTTACTGCTTGATTAAATAATTTTTGGGTTTTTGCTTTTTAACAAAAGACTTTCTGCACTAGACGGATCTGCTACCATTTGAGGTGTTAAATAAAAGAATCCGAAGACAAGGAAACTGGGAATGTGGTAAAGGCAAGACATCAATATTTTAAACCTTAGGAGGTAGACCTAGAGTAAATTATATATTTTAAGAAAGAGGCAATTGATTGCATCTGTTGAGCCATAAGAAAATGAATAATGTTAAAAATACTCAAAAGCTCTTGTTTTCCAAAAGAGAACTATTAATTAAGGCACATTTTCAATAATTTAAGAATTAATAAGAAAAGGAACTGTCGGCTGGGAAAAGCTCCTGACATTTAGATCTAGCAGGCTACAGAAAAGCATCCATAGAAAAAACAAAGCATTCATTTATTTCAAATAAATATCATACCTTTGGTAAAGTCTACTGGTTATTTTGCTTAAATAATTGTCTTAAGTCTTCTGTAGAAATTACTGTCTAAATTACTCAAGCATCTGCATGCGTGACAATGAATGTGATTATTTCATTTATTTCTACATGTTCTTATCCAGAATCTAACATTTAAATATTCCTGGGCCTTGTACAAAAGAAGTCTCTCTTTTATTTGGTCTAATAGAGTAAAACAATAACTTGTTAATTAGATGTATCTTCTAAACTAGTTCTCCATCCACTTGAAGAATGAATGACATGAGTTTTTGTGTCAAAAACATTGAGTATCTCTATAAGTGTTCAAAATAAGTTCAAAATGGACAGGCAATGGCATTTTTAAGCATATGATAATTTTGTGTAGTAATTTTACTGTCTTTTTGGATAAGGAGTTTATTTTTTGAAAGTACTACCTTGTGAAATTACTTGCATTACTTTTAAAAAGTGAGCAATACATAAGTATATAAGTTGTGTGCTGTCAAAATAGACATAAAAATGTACATTATTGTCTTAAAAAGAATATGATACAGTGACATTTAAGGAACTTTGGTTGGTTGGTTTTTAATTTCACATGTCTGTTTATTGTTTAGAAAAGGATATATCTACTCCAGAAAAATCATATTTGGGCCCACGTCATAAAGAACGGATATCATTTCGAGATGATCCAGTGCAGCTCAGCGGAGGATGGGGAGCAGGCAGAAAAAGGCAAAAGCACAGAAATATTAACTGAATATTGGAGATAATTTAAGTGGTTGACTTAATCAAATATGAAGAGCATATGGAGAGCTGTTTCTTTTTAAGTCTGTGAATATCAATTTTTGGATTTTCATTTATTACCAATAAACCAGTTTCAGTTAACTACATTTGACTTACTTTATTATACATGGTTACAGTGGTTTGGGTTTTGTGTTTTTTTGGTCAAAGTATTTTATACCTGTCAGTAAGTTATCATAGTTTGTGTTTTCAATTGCTTATATGTTCATGTGGTATAGAATGCAGAACTGATTAACTCTACAAGGTTTGTTGTACAGTGACTCAGTTTAGGCTTGCGTATAAGAACTGGATGAGAAGTCAAAATAATAAGAGTTCATGTTCTTGTGATGTATGTCACATATTGAAACACTGAACTGTCATTTTCTCACAAAATAAAATACATGCTTGCAAACTGTGTTGTGAGCTTTAACAGCCAGCAATACCATTCTTAGAGAAGTCTGTTTACAGTATTTTACTAAAGCAGCAAAACAATGCAGCAACCTACAAACAATGGGAATGCACATCTATTTTATAGGAATATGAGAAGTCCTCAAGAGTTTTCATCATAAATTATTGTCATAATATGACAAAGCAACCTGTTATAGTTTTATACTTTAAAATATTTTGAACATTTTCCTGGAGGATTAAATTAAAAATATAATTTAAATCATTTTGTTATGGGGTAATGTAAAATTAGATCTACATGTCACTGTTAACCCAGCTCAATTTGTTCATGTAGCCAGGCTCCTTCAGACCCATGTGTAAATGTTTTGTGGTACAAGGAGATCTAGAGAAAAAGAAATACTATTTCACTATTCATGGGTATCCAACTCATTACTTCTAGTAAATGCTTTGTCGTCAGCATACCATCAACATACAAGACAGAAAATGTTCTTTGATTTCAAAGCCTAACATTATTTTAATGTTTTCCACTTTGAGGGTAGAAGTTGCTAATTGGATCTAGAGAGGGCTGTCTTTGGTATTTCCTTGGTTTTGTCCAATATTATGAAGCCTAAATCCCCTACAGACAAAGAGGTGGGGAGGGTAATAGGGCTTGAAACTTCAGTCAGTAAAGAACATAAATTCTTAGGTTGTGGCTGTTTTAAAATGTACTTATATAACATATGACATTATTTTGTGAGGTGCTTTTTATGCTAACATACACATATGATCATGGATTAAAAGCAGTTATCTCCATTTTTCTGAATACTCACATTCATTTTCAGATAAAAAGATGGCTGATCTCATGGAAAACCTGCAGTAAATAATCTTGCTTCTTTGAATCAGTGTTTTTATTATCATTTTACTTTTGAAAACTCAGTGCAACCTACTTCAGAAAAGACTTCTTTGGTGTTCTGGGGAATTATGGTCAGTGAAGGTTGCTTGATCTGGCAGTTCACAGTTCTTGCAGATTATCCCCTCTATTTGTGTAGAGAATATCCATATATCCAGAGTATCCATAATACACTGCACATCACCAGAGCTGTAAATAAGAGATATTTCTACTTCAAATTTCATGCATCTTTCTAGATCTCTATCACCTATATTTGCATCTACCTCTACATCTATAAAATATCTGCTGCATAAAAGTTATCATACATGATCCCTTTTCCTTTCCAGATGTTTCTGAATGAGATATACCTCCCAGTCTAAACAAAATATTTTGGCAGCAATTTTAAAGGCATTTTATTTTTCAAAGATAGATGGTAGCTTTTTAACATACAAGTAAGTAAATTACAAATTTGATTGACAATATTCACGGATAGGCCTTTTCAGGTTCATAAGATGCTTAGTCTGCTATCCCATTAGTAGATATTGTCATGCATAGGTTAAGTAATATACCCAACAGAAATTAAGTTATAAATATGCCAAAACATGTTACTGTTTTCATCACATAACAATGCAATGTGTAATAGGATGAGATCTTATTGCATGCAACACATTTTTCTAAGAATTGCAGTGTTGAAAGTACACTGTGTCTGGTAAAATAAAGATAAATGTACAAGGTGCAACTTCTGTTCAAGCTAGCACAAAGATGTTTATTGCATCCAGGAATAAAATGAAGCAACCAACATGCCTTGCTGTTCATATTCATATCTTACAGCATGTAAGGTCAGAGGTAACACAAATGATACACATGGTGGATATTTATGGCATGAATCTTTCAAGCCCTACTATGCAAACAGTTTTATGCTTTTTGCTTGTGTGCCTTTTGGGGATTTTCTTTTCTGTCTCTCTTGTTTCTTTTTCATTCTTGGTGGGCTTTTTTCCTTCTTTTCTTTTTCCCCTCCACACTTACCCCGATACAGAAATTCCCATTTAAGATGAGAATATAGTCTTAAAATTAAGTGTCTCTGGCAGTCTGTTCTGATGTTAGAGTGGCTGTGAGCCACAGTGACAGCCCAGCAAAACCTGCACCACATCCCTGAAACTGCATTTCTGGATGTTCTGCTGCCTTTGTGGTGCTCCAGACTTCTCTGTGGCTCACTAGCATCCTCTCCTCAACGCTTTTTTCTGTTCCCCGTAGATCCTTTAACATGAAGGAGGAGAGACTTGATATGACTAAGCTCTTCAAAAAATCTTCCTTGGATGTATGAAGCTTGAGGCTCAGAAATGTAGAAAAGCATTCATTTGAAATTAAGAAGAAAATAACCAGGGTCTATTTTCTCATTGAACCGTTGATGAGTGTCATATGCCAAAATGAATTAAAAAGCTTTCTGCGACCTCTCGTGAACGGATTCCTGGAATGTCCTTTCCTGTGCAACTTACCTGAAGGTCTGCACAGTAGTTCTTTAAACCTGTTGTTTGAACGAGAGCATTAGGAAAAACACCTGCAGGAACAGGAAAAAAATGCTCCCCAAAATGCATATTCTGAATGAGAACGAGGTGTTAATGGTACTCAGATCACCCACACCTAAATGACAAAACACTGAGGAAAGGTTTCTCACTGAATAACGGGCAGACTTTCCTGCTTACATGTTCAGACACAGTAACCGTGCTGACTCAAAATATTATTGCTCAAATACATTTCTTGTTTTAACAAATCTGTAGATAGCAAATGTACCTATAGCATAGACATTGCTTTGGCACAATGTGAATTGGTGTCACATCTTGACTGAGTTAATCATTGTAGTTACTTATTAATAATCCAGTTATTCAAACATGCATCATTAGAGGTATATCCACTGTACATAGTCTTTACATTTGTTAAAAACATGCCACGAGTGGCATCCAAATCTGGCCTCAGCCACATGGCTGTAAAACTGCCTCTTGGTCTTCCATTACAATTGTTTAAAGCACTATGAGTAACATACCGGATTAATATCCCTTTGATTTTAATTTCAAATCATCGTGATAATGGCAGTGTATGCTTGTGAAAGTACAGTCTTTCCTTGTGAGACACACTGAAAATACTTCTATTAGCATTAATGGAAGCCAGAATAATATTCTGGTATGCTGTGCTATCTTAGTATGCTTTTCTTTAGTGAGAAAAACACATATGAAAAGTAGCTATTACCACATGGCCTCAGAAAGGCAAGAATAAAACTTGACTATACTATAAAAGATTG
This sequence comes from Acanthisitta chloris, assembly GCF_000695815.1. Lineage (NCBI taxonomy): Eukaryota > Metazoa > Chordata > Aves > Passeriformes > Acanthisittidae > Acanthisitta > Acanthisitta chloris. The sequence continues at coordinate 6,137 of NW_008672180.1, read as the reverse complement.
AGTAGCCTGATATCACATCTGAGATCCAAGCTGTTTGTACTTAACTGCACTAGTGGGGGAGGGGGGGGGAAAGGGGGGAAGAAAAAAAAAAGACAGCAAAATTAATTGTTTTGTTTTACAGTCCTAAGTGAAAAACAAATTAACTAATTTTATTTTTATAGGGGTTGTGAAAAGCATAGGAGCTTTGAATACTATTCTGTCAGTCGCTGCAGCAGTTGTTAAGAGCCTGTGTAAGGAATGTGTATATATTTATGAAAGTGGGATGTCAACTGGTCATGGATGTAGGTTAAGTAGGAATGGAACACCTCTCTCTTCTCACACAAAGTCAGAAAAATATGCTTAGAATATGGAAAGAGACAAGTATGGCCTGCAAGTAACAATATAAATAGTTTAAAGCAGCTGTTGGGACTTCTGGAAAACTGCTATCCTGGTTTTCAAGGTAGATGATGGACAAGATAATACTGGCCACACACTGCCTTGGCTACATCCTGAAGGCACTTTCTGGGCACCAAGTTGTGCTGAAGTCTTAGCAATAAAATCCCTATTGTTAAAAGCTAATTTTCTTTATTCCTAGCGTATTAATTTCTTAAATTACTCTTCTACAAAGAAATCATAGGTTAGCAATTGGGTTTTTTGGCGAGGCACTACTTCAATCCTGAATGCAAATAAGCACCACCTTCTAGCTGAGCCACAGCCAACATGCTCCACAGATATCCTGAGACGGAAGACAGTCTTTTAGGAAAGACCGCTGTAACTGTTTAATTAAATTCTAATAAAGGATCGATACCTTTAAGTCATCGTAATTTTCTGTGCTTGTGAGCCATGCTATGAAAAAAAAAAAAAAAGGAACGTACTAAAATAAAATTGGCGGCTCTATGTTCCTGCTACATTGCGACAATGAGATGAGAGCTGTCCCGTCCAAATGGCATGTCTTCTGCCACCATCACCGCTTAGGGAAGGTTGGAGAGGTTATTCATTGCAAGAACACAAGTCAGCCGTAAGCTTGACTCTAATTTGCCTAATAGGTTGCCATTCGTACGATTAAATACAGATCTCCAGCAATTTTTCTTTAAACCACGATGTGCTTAATGTGAGAAAAGAAGGCGTGTTGGGGGATTAAAAAAGCACGGCTAGGCGACAAGGAGCATACATCGGCCACGCAGTCTCAAGAAGTAGCAATTTCTGGTGACTTTTTCTCTTCCACTGCAATTTACTGTTACTTTGCAGGTTTTGTGAGGGCTGCGGCAGGCGGTGCCGCTGCGGCTGGTGCCAGCCCGGAGCGGCTGTGTGTGTCCCGCTCCGGAGCAGCACCGCGGGGCCGTGCCCGGGAAACAGGCACAGATATTCGCTTCCAATTCACGAGCAACAGCTTCATTCTTCGGTGCGGGTTCAGCACCATTCAGACTTTTGACTGAAAAGAAAATAAACTTTAAAAACCAAACAAGCACCCACCAAGCAAACAAACCCAAAAGACAATAGCAAAGAGCTGCATTTTATGCGGCCACTTCATGTTTGTGCCGTTTTCATTCGCTTTTTATTGCAGGTAATGACTCGGGGAGTTGTGGCCCCGGTGCAACGTGCAGGCTGGCCTCGACCAGGGCGGCGCGGAAAGGACCTGTCCCTACTCTGGGTGGATGCGCTGGCTTTGGTGACAAGTGCTCCAAAGGGCAATCTGCTTTCACTTGGCGGGCACCTCTTACCCTGCGAGCAGGAGGCGAGGTAAGGCTTCACGCTTACCCAGCTCCGCTTTACCTGATTACTTGATAACACGAAATATTTTATGCTTCGCCTCAGCACAAATGGGAACACAAATAAGAGACTTTCCTGCTGGTTCATGTCACCTCCTCACCGCCCATCGCTGCCCGATGCCCTCTAGAAAGAGCCAGCACGCAAACGGGCTGGGGAAAATGTCAGTCACGGTGACATATGCCAGGTACGGGTTTTGTCAGGAAAAGTGAAATATTCCGAGGCAATTTGTAATGCAGTGGATTAATTTTGATTGCCCAGAGTAGAAACAAAAAAAAGACTGTCTCTAACCATAGGCTGGGGGCTGGTTTTATTTGCCAATATCAATATTTATGTGGAAAGCTTAAAATATGTTGTTTTTCCTAGAGCAGAAGTTTTAAAAAAGGGGGAGAAGGAGACTCGTGGATGAAATATTAGCAGCATATCGGTTAACCACCAAGTCCTTTTCTGTATCCATCTATTCATCTAGCCGTTTCTGGTAAGAAGGGCAAGGAGCCTAAAGACTGGGGATAGATGCTCCTTAATGCAGGCTAGCGTTTCAAAAGATACCGGCAGCTCCCAGCAAATGACAAAATAAGGCTGAGACTGTACAGAGGTAGTGCTGAAAGACCGAAATAAAATTGCTCTGTGGCTTTCAGCATCGTTGAATTACACATTTTTAATGGGATCTAGCACACATCGCATTGGGGGGGAGGAAAAATGCAAAACAAGCAAAGGTTCTTTCAAATGAGGTAGCCTTGAAAACCGGCAGTCCCTGTCAAAGCAGCTCAATGCATCCGTTTGTTAGTGCCTCCAACTTGAACAGGGATCTATTTCTTAGCCCCTGCCTCTTCTGTCTCACACCTTCCTTTAGCTTCGTGCTTAGAAACCAGAATGTCGACCCATATTTCATGGCTTAGAAGAAATCAATTCATCTGAGATGACAAGGCAGCCCCCCGCACACTCTCCAGGCCCCTCGATAAATTCAGAGCCTTGGGGTTGCTCCGGTAATGTAGCTCTTATATTTTCGGAATTGTCCCAGTATTAATCAAACTGCCATCAGGGAAGACCGCGTAACTGGCAAAGGAAGGCTTTGCTTTTTGTTTGCTCCCTTGCAGAGGTGCGCTAATGCTCCCTGCCCTACAGTCCAGCGCTCACAGTTGGTTCGCGACGGGAGAGGGAGAAGGAGTAATTTAGTCAGAACTGTTCACTTAAAATTCGTAATCAGCTCCTTTGGGGTAGCGCCCCCTCCTTGGAAATAAATGCCCGAGGTGGGGGTGGGGGGAGAAGAAAATATTCTCCCGTAACATACATACTGCAAAGCCTAATAGTAAGCTTTTTCACTTCTAGATTTTATTCTTCTAAGGCGTCTGTTTCTGTGATATGAAGAACGGTGCTTGTCTTTTGCCTTGCGAGTATCTCTATAACTTGTCGAAAAGCTTGGCGGAGTGGACGGGGGAAGGATTTGGCTTCCGAAGAGCTGCTCCGGCTGCTGGAGCCCGGCTCGACCGACGCCACCAGCACTTCTGTCCCCTGCTGAGGGCGGGGGGATAGCCGCCTCCTCCGGCACGAGCGGAAAGTCAGATCCTACTCTTACTCGAAGTGCAGGGGGGGGCGGGGAAGGGATGTGGGGAATTAAACATATATATCGGATCCTAGAAGCGTCTTCAGGAGCAGGTCTCTTCTTCCTGGTGGTGCCAAACTGCACGAGACTTTGACGAGTCACACGGCCCAACTTTCAAATACTTTCTAAACTTGATAAAGGGCTACAATAGCAGTCCAATGAAGCATAGATTAGACTCTTGTAGGATTTGTTTTTATAGCACATATGTAAGTAGGATTCATTATAATTTGAACTAGATCAAGATAAGAGATTAATGCTTTTATAGAGCATCTCTGCTGAGATTTCCTATGGGGCTAAGATTAAATCCGCACACTAAATATTATCTCATTCCATTTTGTGTTGTAAGAAACGTTAGATGGTTTAAGAAGAGTCACTACGTGTTGCAGAAGAAAATTGTGGAGCTTCGTCCAGCCCTGATAGCAATCCTGCTTTCCTAACGGGGCAACTTCCCATTCACCAATTTTTTTTGTCTCTCCCCTGAATATGCCTTTGAGGCACACTGAATCTTCATTCTATCTGTACAGGTGTCATACAGGAAACCTCCCAAACAGCTGAGGTACTGTCGAGGAGCCAAACTGCAGGAACCGTGAAATGATCGCTGTCGTTACGTTTGGGCTGGTTTGTGGACTAAACCTGGAGAGACTGAACCTCGAGTCTGGCTGGGAAAGTGTGAAAGTCTCCAGGCTCGGGCCCAGCCTAATGAGAGGCGACACATCACTTTTCCTGTGCGAGGTGAACGGGGCTAACAGTCTCGTCCATTGCCCACGCAGAATTAACATTAAATTACCGAGTAGAAGAGTAGTCGATTTGGTCCTACACTTTCACTGATCTCTGAAAATACAGAGCCCAGGCTTTTGATAAACTCACTCCAAACAATGTCAATTAAACACTTCCCCTCTGAGCGGAATACCTGAAAACTACCCACTTACACAAGAACAGATTTGTGATTATTTGCTCGGGTGAACGTAACTATGCCTGTTAGAAAGAAAGTTCGTTAAAGGGAGCTTGGATCCGAGACCGTTTTGCAGACTGGCTGCGGAGATCGAAACATGATCGTTATTTTTAAGGATTAAAATAGTGATACGCCACATACTTAAAAATAAAAAAAAAAAAAATAATGAATCCAAGGGTCCCCAAAACTCAACTTCCTTCAGTGTTCATTGAGAGGAAATGTCTTCTTTTTGCTGGCAGTGTGAATATTTCACATGATCCTTCTCACAAACAGGATGTCTGGAAAATTATAACTCAGCCAAGTTAGATTTTGAATCTGTAATTTGCAATTTGCCACATTCCGCTGGGAGGGAGATATGGAGCGAGTCACGGAGTGTTTTTTTACACCTTCTTTCACCTCCGCAGGTCGGTTTCCAGGACTGAGTGGCTGAGACCGAGGAGCAACAAAATCTGAACATGAAACAAACTACTAGGTAAAGCCTCAGCAAAGAAAACAAAAGACTTGTGGAAATACTGGACTATCTGAGCACCTGTTTTTCGAGACAGACAGTTCTCTTAAGTGTTTCACACACCCTCCTTCCCCCCCACGTCTACTGGGGTGCTTGATCCCATTCAAGAAAACGCATAGTTTCCCTTCCACTACAACCAGCCCCAGTCCCTCACTACGGGGCCACCGCCCCAGCCACCCCGCTGAAACACCCAGCTCTCATCTTCATAGCTTCACCCTCCATTTTCCCGGATAACTGGATTGTGCATATGTGGAAGGAAGTGAACAGTAATCCCAAAATTCGTTTAGCGCAGTCCCAGGTAGTGCGAATTTCTTCCCATTCAATCCTTAAATAAATCTCGTGTTGTAACTTTTCCGGAGGGAAGAGAAGTGTTGGTGTAAAGCTAATTAAAAAAAAATAAATCTCCTTTCTGTCCTGACATCCACAGTTAAAAACCGGTATTAGAAATGGGGAGGAGGGACGGGGGAGGTGGGTATTCCTGGGCATTTGAAAGAGAGACCATCGCCCGTATTGATGCCGTTCTCGCTTTATTTAAACAAACGCAAGGTTGTGAGGAGATCCCTGAAACACGCAGTAACCCTGTTTCGACTGGAAACTGCCATCCCGAGCAGGAGCGGCAGCAGGAGATGGGGACCCAGAAACGAACCGCGCGGGTCGGGCACCGCACTGGCACGTTTCTCTTCCTAAAATCTTTCACTTTTCGTCAGTGAGACGCTTGCATTTTATGCGGGATCCTCATTCCTACGCTTGGTCTGTTACTTGTGATCTCAGGAAGGGAAGGAATGCGAGGGCAGCGCGGTGTCCCCGCAGGAGAGCCCCGCGGTGTCGGGGAGCCTCCAGCCGTGTGAGCTCCCGCCTTGTCCCAGGGGACAGGCTTCCCCCGAGGAGCTTCTATGCACTGCAGGGGCGAGCCCCTTCACACCACCTCTGGCCACGAAACGTCGCTCCATCACACATAACACCCTTTCACAGAAGGTTTAGGAGATACTCCATTTCTGGAAACACAGCGGCACATCTGCACGCAGCTCTTAATAACCGGGCTGCCTGGCGGAGGGAGTCGGTCCCTGAAGAAAGATGCTTTTCAAAGCTGTCTCACCGCAGCGTAGGATTTTTTTTCCTTTGCCGCCTTTTCCCCCGGGATCTGTCCAACCCTTTTTAAATGGTTTTAGCCCGCTGAAGTCAGCTTTCTGTTTTCAAGCTTTTAAGGAGAACGAGAGCCATACGTGGCGCCAATTCTCCCCTAGGTTACATCTCTCCGTCCCTTTGAAGTCCGCTGGGTTGCACAGAGGTAAATGAGAGCAGAATTTGGCCCCTGGACCTAACGGTGA
>NW_008672179.1:34535-34864 GCF_000695815.1 Acanthisitta chloris | reverse complement strand
TAATAATAATAATAATAATAATAGCAGTAAATAAAGACAATCATTACAGCAACAACTGTTATTGTTGTCCTGCAATTGGTGCAGTAAGGCATGTACATGTGAGGTTATTATGGAGCGTGATCTTTGTCATTTTATTAATTTCATTCTTTTGTTTTTCTGTTTTCTACATAGGATAGTATGCAAAACTACCAGACATGTTTGTATCTAATTACTATTTTTAAAACACACTAAAATACCAAGTTTTATTTTGAAGCCTAAAATACTAATTAAAAAACCCTACAATATAATAGTGTAGTCACAGGCTGCATTCTTTTTTCTGATATTTTTCC
>NW_008672179.1:29438-34513 GCF_000695815.1 Acanthisitta chloris | reverse complement strand
GTTATACTATACAAAAAGACAAAACCAAGAATTGAAGTTTGTGTACATACTCAGAGTTTATAAGTTCTGAGGGGAAAAAAAATTGCTGTATTTCATGTTGCATTACAAAATTATTAATTTTTTTGTATATAAAAAGTGTATTTTGTTTATTTCTGAAAAAAAACCCCAGATAATTTTATCATTATGTTTGTCTAGTATACTTGTCTTAAAATGTACTTTTAATTAATGGTGTTTGTTAATGTGCAACATGCTAGGATGCTGAAAATCAGTTTAAAAGTTTCTTTACATCCAACACACTATTAAATGCTAAATAATCACTAGAATTTATCTAGACTGACAGCACAGACTAAATGAGTATAATCTTTGAAATAAACACCTGTTTGCCTAAGAACACAGACAGAGTGAAGTTAAAGATAAACATTAGTTCCTCATATCATTTCACCCTTTTGTTAAGCAATCATGAATTAAGCATAGATTGTCAGCATTATATTTGAATTTCCTGCCTTTTGTTGATTTGTGTCACAACCTTAACTTTACTTAAGCATAAATGAGTAAGAAAGCTAAGGCTTTCTCAGCTGTGGGGAAACTGTGTGTCAAATAAATTAGGTTGATGTGAAGATGTATAGCGTTGAGCGATGGCAGCAAGCACGCACAGAATTGTGTAAGTGTCTTTTCAATTTTATGCTCTAGTTCTGGGTTTTATTGATATCCTTAGTGCTGGGAATTTGTTTTAAGTAAATTATTACTTATCAAGTTTGTAATGGTGCAGAGTGCTATGCACTCTGAAACACAAAAGTGAGATTTTGTGTTCAAAGATGAAAAGATATGATGAAACTAGCCTGTGAAAACAGGACTGGATGTTTTAAGGGTCTGATCATGCAGTAATGTTAAGTGCATATTTACTAAGAATTGCTTTTAAACTACATTCTTACTGGTAATGAAAAAGTCTCTAATGCTTTCCTTCCACTTTAGAACAGTAGTCAGACCAGTGTTTTCCTCTATATGTGCAGAAAATAATTTCAAGACAAGCTTTAAATTGTAGACTTCCACTTAAGAGAACGTGGGGGGGAGGGGGAAAAGAAGCAAACACACCACTATCCCCAAAAACTAAACCCCAAAAGAACCATGTTTGAAAACTGTTTGGAAGGAAGTGTTAAAATTCAGCAGTTTTTACATCTTTGTCTTGAGAAATCATGTGAGAAATTTCTGAAAAACCAAAATACCCAAACTGTCATTATTAGGAGTGCAGTTAGCGCAGTTCATGAAATATATTTATCTCATAATGTTCCCTGTCAAGTAACCTGCAGAAGATGACAGTTGTCTTGGTAGTTGTCTTGTAGAATTTTCATTAGCTAGTAGTTCTGGATTTTGCCTAACTTAAACAGTGCCTATTTCTAGCTGTAGCGTAATTGCACAAAGCTTTTCAGATGAAATGCTTGGCACAAGGACCTGAGATGAACTGCGGTCTTTTGCTGATACCTTTAAGATGCTGAATATTGAAAAAGGGCTCTCTAGATATGTAGCCTTTTTAAAAAAAATAAAATTGTCGATATCCTTTTTCATGTTGCCTTTTTTCATCAGCTCCTGATCTATTTAGTGTTTCTAAGGACATGTGATTTTTTTAAAAGGTTTTTCTTCTATGAGGGTGTTTGCCGAAGCTAAAAAAACCCAGCTAGTTTAGACAAGCTATAAGTGAATTAAATAGTTTTTATTTTAAAATGCTATGACTATGACATAGCTGTTACAAGTAGAAGTCTGGAGGAATAAGATAGCATTTATACTGAATCAAGTCGAATTGTCTCAAGAAAAAACATAACTCTAACTTGTGTTTTTTTCTTCATAACTGGATTATAGATTCTTTTCTGAGAAGTGAGATACTTCTAACAGTGTTAAAATGGTTTCCCAAGATGCTGTTAATGAATTCGAATGTTTTAATGTTTGGGATACATATTCATTCTATTTTAAAATGTAATATTTTAATTATTAAGGGAGCAGGTCTTTCTACTGCGAGTTGCTTGAGTTTTCTCTCCAGTATTTAGCATTTGTCATGTAAATCATAAAGAATAAGCATATTGTGGCTATTTTCTCACAAAAGTGTTTTGTTTCTGCTTCCCACTTGGATTAGTGAATCTCTCTGACGCTTGATCTCACTAAAACTATTCCTTTCCTCGTGTTAGCCTTTCTTAATCTATTTCTGTATTTTGTACAGTATTACTCAGAAGGGAAATACATTTGGGCAGGGGCGCAGGGATAAGTGCAGCACTTACTGATAGTCAGAATGGAACAGATAGTAAATACATTTTTTAGTTTAAAATATTTCATCCTCCCTGAATTTATATCATTTAAATAAATACAGTTTTCATTTTGTCTTTCAGAATTATTTTTAATTCTGCTATATTGAGTTCCAAGTTTTCATCCCTCTCAGAATCAGTCTTTCCACCATTAGGTTTTCCTGTGCTGTACATGGTCCTTTCCCTTTTGTACTCTCTTAGTGATGCAATGTGTATGAATGATAGTCACACTAACAACTATGTTTATCCTTGTAGATAAATGTACAGATAATCTTTTAAGGACTAAGGCCTCTGTTAACTTCTTTAGTGGTTATGTATGTTATGTCTATATGTATGTTTCAGTGTGTATAAAATGGTGGTATTGTATTTTCTAATTACTTTATATATTTCTTGCTATATAGGTATGAAAGAAATAGAATATTTATATGTCACTTTCTTGCAAACATTTAATCTTCCTTTTCACAGAAGCATGTTCTCTCTAGTTTTTGTTCTGTTACTTATTCAGAAACCTGAACTTCCTAAGTAAATCAGCAGGATTGTTGATGTTTAGTGCCAAATTTTGAAGTTCTTTGCATAGTTGTAAGGTTCTTTTTCTGTGCATAAGCTGCAACTTTAACTCCAGTAGACTGTAAGAATTAATTACCTGAAGAGTATGTAGGTGGCAAATGATCTGTGCCCTGTTCTATGCATTAGTGATACTTAATTTCTTTGACAAAATCTCTAGCAGCTAGTAAAGTGATTTTGTTTGCTTTTGTATTAAAATGTTCACACCTTTTGTATCCTGAAGCAAGTATTTCTATAGAAACTGGTAGCTATAAGAATCAGTGAAAGCTTATTTTAGAAAAACGAGTGAGTTACACAGTTTTATGTAGTTTAACAGAGCAACAATACCCATGACTTACTATTCCTTCCTTCATTTAAATGGCATTACTATTTATGTTGGAGGGTGGAAGGTGAAGATTTGAAGTCTTTTCATGTATTTTAGAACCTCCCTACATTTCCCTCTAGCTAGGAGAAAAAATTATAGGGTACAGCTTTGGTGAGGACACTTTTCAAATTACTTGTTTTAATGTTTTATGCTGTTTCAGTTTGGTGTAGTTGTTCTTATAGAGTCTTGAAGGTGTTGACAACTAATTTTGTCTCCATAAGGGATCCTGTTGACAGTCGAACCAAGAGGTTTGTTAATGCGAGGAAAATAGCTGAATATTCATGTATTTTGAGATTGGAACCCTGTTAGAGGACATCTTCTTTTAAGAACGTTCAAGGAGTGAATATATAACTTTAGTCACCTGTCTGTAGAGTTTTCAGTTGATATTGTCAATAAGAAAAACTCAAATTAAAACTTTATTAAGAGCCCTTGAACAATCTGTCAGCACCGTATATAGTTCATAACTATCAAAAGAACCCAAATTTTCTTTTTTTGTGTAAGTTTTATCAGTATTCCCAATGTCACGAAAATGGCATGCAGTTTTCTTTAAAAGTTGATTTGAGACACCACCGTGCATCTTCGAGACCCATACAGTGAGGTAAATTACTGCAATAGCATATTTCTCAAATAACAGACAGTTGCAAATCCTTTGTCCTATGGTACATAATAAAGGATTTTCTCTTTGAGCAATGAGATGAAACAAACTTTCAAACTATTTTTTGTCACAGTAGAAGGTGGGTTGTTCCCCTTAACCTGTACCCTTAAAAATAATATAATATAATAGCCAGTTGAACAAAGCTGGATGTAGATGCACTTTAGAGTCATCAAGATGAACAGAGCAGAAGCCTATGATTTGTACAGTTTCTTGTTCTAAGTGTGGAGAACAGAGTTGTGCTGTACTTCAGGTTTGATTTGTCTTGCAGAGAGATCCACAGGTACTGTTATTTTAATTTAAGTTTTTCTGTGGGAAGCATAGTGCCTTGGCTTGTTATTTCAATTTTTTGGTGACAAATTTGGCAGTAATTTATCAGTCATAATAGAAAGTTTAATTTTGTGCTCTTTTCTCTCTGGAGAGAAGTGTTTAAGGTAATCTTCAACAAAATGCAACTCATTTCTGAGTACCAAAACACAGCATATAATTCTGTTATAGCAAAAAATGGAAAAAGCCACAGCCACTGCCTGTATTGCCAGAAGTGCATTGTTAGGTTCTTGCTTACTGATTTGCTTGATTTCTTATGTTAGGAAGCTATAGTACTGAACTTTGATTTGACCCAGGATCCAGCTTCTGTTCTCTTGTGATAGTTGTATTTTCTTTTCTGTGTGACCTAAAGTAGCATAAAGCATTATTTCTTCAGTGCACATGTTAAGCCCTGTATTAAAACCAGTGATCTACTAGACAGCAAAAAAATTATATCTAAAAAGTTGATCTTTAGAGCTCACAACTGTATTAAAGTGCAAATAAATGTTTGCATGTAATTACATAATTATGATAATATTATGAGCATTAGGGTCATTGTAATTTCTTTCTTTTGGGTTTTTTTATTTTATTTTGATCACACACACCCCTAAAACCACCAACAAAATAAACTGTCATTTTACATTTTTATATTATCTTTCATTTCAAGCAGCATTTGTTAATGTCACACTGCAATAGAGAATACCATTCCTAACAGAATATTTGATTTGCAGTCACAGGTAGATTTACTTAACAAAAACAACTCTGAAACTGTATTTTATATGAATTTATTTCTGGCTTGGTTAGAATAATTCAATTTAAACATTTAAAACATTTAATATTTTTTGACAAACACCATAATTACATTAACGCACTGTTGCTATAGTCCAATTTAATATTT
>NW_008672179.1:9971-29397 GCF_000695815.1 Acanthisitta chloris | reverse complement strand
ACCGCTTTATTACCTGAGTAGCAATTAGCAATGTACTTCAAAAAATCCATACATTTGCTATATGTGAAATTATTCTTATAAAACCTAGTATTAGTTTCAGAGGGAATTATTTAAAAGCCACTCTCAAAATTCTAAATTTCAAAGCATCATTTGTATTTTTCTTAAGTGAGAGAAAACAGAACTTAAAAACAAAAAAAAAGGAATTTACCAAGCCTTTTTCCATTTAATTAGTTATGATACAAAACTCTTCTTGCTATATGTAATCAAAAAAGTAACAAGTTGCACCATATTTTAAAGTGGATCTGCTAGTTTGCAGTTGCAATTTATTTCTTGCAAATTCTAGCAGCCAGTTTTGTGATCCCCATTTTTACTGCACTATAAAGCACATTTTAACAAATTAAATTTTAAAGTTAGGGTGTTTGTACAGTACTGTGTTAAAGTGACTGTTTTCTTCAGACATCATCCAAAAGGGAGATACTTATTCTGAGTTCTTAAATGTGATCACTGTTGTTTAAACATCTTAGCAAATAATACAGATTTTTTCGTCATCACTGCTCAGGCTAATTCTTTAAAAACACTTCTTTTTTAAGTGAAAAGATTGCTTTTCTGTATTCTGATTTGTAGCATCTCTTGGCTTGTTGTTGAATTCCAGTAATAGACTACTCAAGAAAAGGCTCATTTTTACCATAATCTGCCTGCCTGCCTTTAAAAATGTATGTAAAATATTTTGTGAACATGCTAATAATGCAATTCTTTTGAAAGCCTAAGTTTAAGAAAAAAACAACTCTATTATTTTAATGATTTCTGTAGCCTTCAGGATTGTACTAAGGGACTGAATGGGGTTTTTCTTTAAATGGATGAAAAAATACTACTTAAGATATTGATGTAGCTCACTAGAATAAAACTCAACCTAAATTGGTAGTATCACAGCAATATGATAAATACTGGTTTGGAGCCTTATTTTTTAAATAAAAATATTGAAGTGTTTAATGACAACAGATCAATGATTAAATGTTTTTAACAATTGAAAAGGGAACATGAAAAGAAATTGTAACTCTGCACTCTGCCTTTTGACATATTACCTACGTCTCATTATGAATATTCATTAATAGATCTCTGTGTTTAGGTATGGTATCTGTGGCCCAATATTTAAACATCAGGGAGTAGGGACTGTATAATTTTGAGTTCATATTCGTTTGAAACATGAATTATGAGTCAACAGCAAAAAAGTAATAAAAAAAGATCTAATGACATGGGTTTTTATCAACATGTCTCAGAACAGAGGATGCATCCAAAATATATTTTAATTTAGGCAATGAAATGGAATGAGTGGTACTTCCCTTCTGCATTCTTTTAATTGTGATTCTGGGGTAACTTTGCTGTGATAAAGGCATTGGGGTTTTGCATCTGTAATGAATTATGCAAAGAAGTTCATGTTGTCTTTGTAAACTGTAAACTCTTTCTGCAACATATTACAACAAAGTGTAGAAACTGTTCAATTACTGATGGAGGGAATGCGATTCACTTCATAAATAATCTGAAAGGCAAGTAATCATTGTGCTTTCAAAAACTAATAAATAGACATAAAAATTTTGTTTTGGTCAAATTCAAATATTTGAAGAGTTTTCTATAAAAGATTAGTCTGAAAGTAGCTTTTAAATTATGTATTTTAGTTCCTCATAAGTCAAGTGGAATCATTTTAGCTTTTGAAATGTCAAGTATTTTTCCAGAACACTCAGAAAACAAGATTGCTTTATTTGCAGTTTTCTTTGGCTTGGTGCCATCGCCCCTTAATTTTTAGCTATGCATACTGAACCATATTACTTCTAATTACAAGATGCCTAACACAGAAGTGAAGTACTTCCAAAAGTATATAAAGAGCAAAGAATAAAAATGTTTGAAGTAACTCTTGAATAATGTAATAAAACAAAGTCGATATATGAAATTTTCAAAAAATATGCAGATTGGGTTCTTCCACTCATCTTTATACAAATTTTGTAATATATAAATAAAATATCATCCATGATGTCAACCTAGTTAGATACTTTTAAAAAGAATACAAATATGGGAATATTTGAATGTTATTGTATCGACGTAATGATCCAGTTTTACAAAATTCAAAAACTTTTCAGTAGTCTGAATTTCTTTTTGTTTGGGTTTGTTTGGTTTTTTAAAACTTTTTTGGCCAGGTCAATGCTTTGTTGGGATTTTTTCAAACAATTTTAATGGACTTTGTGATATACATAACCGACTATATTATCTCTTAGCAACTGCGGAGCTTGAGGAACATGGTACTTCTGTTGTGTATGGATATTAGACTAAAGATGAAATGTAAAAGAATTTTTTCATACTGCCAAAATTTGAAAGCACTGAAATTGCAGGTTGCATTTTGTATAAACCATTTTGATTTGAAGATACAGTAGAATAATATTTCTCTATCTGAAGTCCTAAAGCATGCATGTTCCTTGCTTTAATCTGTAGACCTAGGCCTACATCGGTCATAACAGTCTAGTGTCAAGCTTGTGTTTAAAATGATATAATAAATAACTGCATGGTTTGTACATCTTGTTTTGCAAGTACATGAGTTAATGCAGCGTAAATGGAAGTATTTTCTCAGTTTAAACATCTGTCAGGTATCTTTAAGCTGGCTAGTCACTCACATACGAAGAAACCATCCTAGAATAGCTGCTTGCTTCTTAAAAAATTGCTCTGCTGAAGTAAAGTAACGGGGCAAGCGACAAGTCAACAAAAACATCAAGGATCAAATCACAGTTGTTCAGTGTTGCTTATGGTTTATAAGAGTTCTCAGAGACCTAAGTCTTGCTACATTAGAGGCTGAACACAAGCATTAGCCAAGCTATTAATATGGTATGATCAAAAAATTATAGAAATTTTGATTGAATAAGACTTTTGTGTGTCATCCGGTCTTTCCAGCAGGTGGGGGGAGGTGATCCTGCCTCTCTACTCAGCTCTCATGAGGTCACATCTGGAGTATTGTGTCCAGTTCTGGACTCCTCAGTACAAGAGGAACATGGAGCTCCTGGAGTGGGTCCAGTGAAGGGCGACAAAGATAATTAAGGGACTGGAGCACCTCACTAATTAGGAAAGGCTGGGGTAGTTGGCCCTGTTCAGTCTTTTGCAGAGAGGACTAAGGGGGGACCTCATCAATGTATTCAAGTGCATGAATGGAAAATACCAAGAGGATGGAGTCAGGGTCTTCTCAATTCAATTGCAGAAACCAATAAAAGAACCATCTGGATGCAATCCTGAGGCATGTGCTCTAGGATGGCCCTGCTCAAGTAAGGAGGTTGGACCAGATGACCTGTTGTGGTCTCTTCTAGCCTACCTGATTCTGTGATTTTAGTGAGCTTCTGAGTCAGCTTAGAATACATCCTCTTCATAACCAATACAGCTCACATCTTACCACACTAGTACATTTGTGGGAAGAAGAAGTGCATGTTATTTTTGGATTTGAAATGAATCTGAAACTTTTAAAAAATGGTAATTAACAAATACTCATTAAAATAACTCTTGGTTAGCCAACCAATGGCTTATCCTATCAGGATCTTTTTATGCTGCATGTTTATCACATTGAATATTTCCTTAGGCCACTGGCAATTTTTTCACCATTACATTTTAACTTATTATTTGGAGAAAAAACTTAATGCCTTGTGAATTAATTATATTTGTTTTCTTTTTGCAGTTACATTGAAATGTCAAAATTAGTGACAATGTTGCCTGTAGCTTTGTTTTAAACCAGTTGGGATATTGGGGGGAAGAAAGTAAAAGCTTCTTTAGGCTGTTTGGATATTGCTGTATTTTCATGTTGGTAAAACACAGTTTCTTTAACTTTCGTATTGTTTTGAAAGCAAACACAACAAAGAAAACTCCTTATATTTGAGCAGCAATACAGCTTGAAGTTCTCTGACATCTTAACCTGCCAGCTCCTCTGGTAGCATCTCTGTTATGAAAAGTGAAAGCAAGGAGAACATCATACTATTTCCCTAGAAACATGAGTTTGTAC
The DNA here is from genome assembly GCF_000695815.1 of Acanthisitta chloris. Classification (NCBI taxonomy): domain Eukaryota; kingdom Metazoa; phylum Chordata; class Aves; order Passeriformes; family Acanthisittidae; genus Acanthisitta; species Acanthisitta chloris. The sequence goes on along the minus strand of NW_008672179.1, from coordinate 25,373 downwards.
ATCTTTTACCAATGGAGTGGAAGACAGCAGTGGACTGTAACCTTTATGGTTAGTCTACAGCTGGCTCTTTTTGTTTTCTTCTACCTCCATAGAAGTTTGTTGTCTGGCTTAGTGTACCAGTTTTTCTGGATAAATGTTAAGGAGGGGCAAATGTAAGAGCTTGGAAGCTTTTTCCAGACCCTTGGGGAGTTGTGGTCATAACTAATGATGTCCTAAAGTGTCCCTGCTATACCTGTGTTTTAGAAACTTAGTCATATATAGGAACACTGCTGATTGAGAGCATGGCATCCTGAGGTTTTTGAGTACCTCAGATGGCCAGGCAGAAGGATAACGCTGTAAATGGAAAGGTATAGGAGGTATGTGTTTAAGGAAAAAAACTAAAACTTCACTCCCTCTGATTTTAGTGATTTCATATTCAACAGTCAGAGTGATGATGTCTGGTGTGTTTTGTGTTGAATTTGGTGACACTGGCACATATGAGCAGTTCTTTGAGGCAGTGTACTGGATTGACTCAGTAGAGGACGTCGCTCTTTTTGTGCCAGCATGGGACTGTTCCTGTATATCCTAAGTAAGTGGAAAAACATGTTGATAGGGGATTTTCAAAGAAAAAAGGCATGCTTTGTTTGGGGGATACTGTCAGCAGCTGTGAACCAGTACTTACTTGCTCAAAATCTTGAAGTATCCATTTTTTTGCCTGTAAAACCCTGAAGTGATGCTTGTGTATATAACTGAAAGAAAATATAATACCTGCAGATTTACTTTGGCTACTTAAATAATGTCTTTTGTTTCTCTTTTGTAGTTTAGGGGCAAATCAGTTCTTTTTATTTTCCTAGATGTAGTTCAACTATCTTATGTAAACAGAACTTGTTTTCTCTACCATGCTGTGGTTTTGTCATATAATTAAAGGAGGAGGTCTAAGAAACCATTCTGTTTGAATGTAATTGGTAAGAAAAAAGAAGGAAAAAAGAAATCTATTTTGTCCTTTAATCAATAAATATACAAGTACACTTTAAAACTAATAGAAACTGCAAACTGGAAGAAACCTAATTCATTGAGGTCTCTATTCTCCCTGCAATACATATTTTCTTACAAGCTATGATTTATGACCGTGAGGTTTTGCACAGGTTTTGTAAAAGAGACTGAAGATACACTGGCTTTGTATCTGCACAAAATCTTTTTGTGGTCTTATGTAGAGGGGTTTGCCACGAGCCGTGTGTTTGCAGGTGTGTGTGCTTATCTGTGACTGTGCAAGCAGGTATAAACATGCACACAGAAAAAAAACCCTTGGGTTGTATTTGGTTTTTATATAGTCATAATTGAAAAATTGCCTTTAGAGTACGGACATAACACACATCGTACAAGGATGTCTTTAAGAGAAAAGAAAGAAGATTACATAGCAGTTTAAATATTTTTTTTTACATATGTGACGTATGCAGTTGAACATTTCATAAGTCAGATGCATTAGTGGTGAATTTCACATGCATTCCTGTTTTTTTTTAATCAAAAATAAAAAGGTCAAGAATGTAGTCTTTCTGGTAAAATAAAGTACAATTTGATTACTTTGTGCTAATGCATAATACTATTTAATTTGATTTTAGGAAGAGGAAGGTCTCTAATGGAAAGGAAATGGACTGTATAAATTAGGTGTGCCCTCTTGCATTTACCTCTGTTCATGCAATTGTAAATATTGCTGCTAGTGCCAAACAAAGAAATAACAATGCTTGAATTATAAACAGTTTGAGTACATATGTATGAAATGTGCAGGCACAAAATCTGTTTCAAATTTACGAAGTGCCTGAATCTCACTGAGGTATCTAAGCACACTGCAGTATTTTAATAAATAAATAAATAATAAAGGTAATTCTAAAAGCTGTGGGGACTAATGATACAACCGACCACACAAGAACCCAGTTCCCCAGTTTATGAAGTTTTATTTATTATATGGATCTTGTGGAAAGATTGATTATTTCAGATAACGTACAAAAACTGTCTAACACTTTTTTTAGCATAGGTACACATAGCTCTTTCTTTAAATGGGTGAAATTGCCTATCCACACATCTCTGTTCCTCATGTAAGATGCTCATGATTCTCTAATCATCACAGTTACAACTTTGTGTATTGTCACTCATGTGATTACCAAAGATTCTAGTACTAGAGATTTTGAAGCACCTCACAGTTTGCAGATAAAAAGTCCATAATCTTGAATCAGGGTTTAACAAAGAAGCATTTGTGTAGTTCCTATGGGAAGTGGCTTAGAACTGCACACAGAAGTTAAGCTTATTACTGTACTTGATAATGGAGCTACTGACAGGTCTTTTGTTGAATGAGAGTTGGTGCACATCAGATTGTGAAAGATGGAAAGCCTTGTTGGCTTTTTTGCTGACATAGACTTTAAATCATGAAGATCTGATGATATCACATAGGGAATAAAAGCAGCTTTAGATGTATGGGAATGAAAGCAAAAAGAATTCAAAATAAAACCAATCAGTCACAGCAATAACATGCACAGCTACGGTTTAGGGGAAAAATCCTTGGAATTTTTGCTGTCTGCTGAAACCTTGATCTGTTTTGGAACTCAGAAAATGTTTTCTCTCTTAGTTTCAAAGTTTTAATTGATTATGTAAAACATTTTTGAATTCTGCTGCACTGAATGCAGAGTTATAGTAGCTTTGATGTTCTCAAGGCAACCTTGATCTGTTTTGGAGACAGTGGCTTGTCTCCAGAATGGGTTCCAGAAGAAAGAAGTGTTCGCTTTGGCCATTGCAAATTTTGTATATGTATTGCTGAATTTCAGTCAGTTTTTATGAGGGATGCTAGTATAAGTGCCCTCTTACCTTGACTTGGCTTCTTTTCACTTTCCTAATGTTTTCATTAGTGAAGTACAGGTATTTTCCATCTCTTCCAAAGTTAACAGCTGACCAGTTTTTCCTGAGGACCCAAATAAGAGCACAAGCTCACCTAGGAACTACTAATAGGTTCTGATAGCCATTGGGAGTAAAGGAGGAGAAGGGAGGTCCAGGGGTTTGATCACTCCCGTAGTTTGACTGGGCATGGAGTTAGGATGCAGTTTCAGCAAGGGGAATGTGAACTGTGACATAAGGAGATGGGGAGCTCTGAGGTTAGATGTTCAAAAAATCTGCAGAATAGGGGATTCCTGGGCTGGAAAGTACTTATGGATTAAAGCATAGGTAATTTTATCTTAGAAAAGGAGAAATAGCAGGTATGGATGTTAAAGTAGAAGGAGTATGATTCTATGAGTAGGGAGAGGGTCTTCAGAGGGATTAGAGGTTGCCCAGGCCACCCCTTTGCTTGGGAAAAAGAATGCACACACAGGGATGTACCTTTTTCCTTCTTGTTCCCTGTGCAGGCACGTTAACTCCCAGCTCATTCAGCTTCTCTGTTCCTACCAAATATGTAGTATGCAAGACTATTTTTGTAAATATATAAAAACCATGACACATACCCTCTCTTGCCCTCCAAATTTAAATGCTTAAATCAACCTTATCTCAATTATGGTTGAATTCTTTCTTTTCCAGATGAAGACTTAGAGGAAATGGCATCGATTTGTGACAATGACACATACACATAAAATATTCTAAAGCATTTCTTTGAATTATATGATTTATATGATAGGTGTTTCTAGAGGGTAAGAAGCAAAGTTTCTGAGATTTACATCTATGTTATGAAGCTCTGGAACTTCTTGCTTTCTGATGCATTGTAGAACCAGTATTCGTTTGGTTTTGAAGCTTTGTGTAGTAGCAAAATATTTTTATTTATGAAAAAATTTAATTTTTTGAAAAAGTAAAATATTATAGACTCTCTGGTACAAGTACTGTCAGGTGGCAAATTGTCATGCAGTAATGGGATATTGGAGTCAGAAATGTACAGAAAACCAGACACTTCTCTTTGATATTTTTCATTCTTCATGACTATTGTAAATTCAGCTTTTGCGTTCATATTGTCTTTAGTTATGCTTCCAGTTTGGATCCACTCAGTATTGGGACCACTTCTTTTTAATATCTTTATCAGTGATCTGGACAAAGGGATTGAGTTCCCCCTCAGTCAGGGAGCATTATCTGATGGACGGTAAGAAGGCCCTACAGATGGATCTGAACGGGCTGGATCAATGGGCCAAAGCCAATAGTATGAAGTTCTACAAGACCAACTGCCAGGTCCTTTTCTTGGATCACAATAGCCTGATGTAGTGCTGCAAGGTGGGGGAAGAGTATCTGGAAAGCTACCTGGCTTAAAAGGACCTGAGGGTGCTGGTTGACAGCCAGGTGAACATGAGCCAGCAGTGTGCCCAGGTGACCAAGAAGGCCAATGGTATCCTGGCGTGGATCAGCAATACTGTGGCCAGCAGGACCATGGCAGTGACCTGGTCTCGGCACTGGAGAGGCGCCTCAGATCCTGGGTTCAGTTTTGGGCCCCTTAGTACAAGAATGAGGTGCTGGTGTGTGTCCAGAGAAAGGCAATGGAGCTGGTGAGGAATCTGGAGCACAGGTCTGATAGGGAGCAGCTGAGGGAGCTGGGGGTGTTTAGTCTGGAGAAAAGGAGACTCAGGTGAGATCTTATTGCTCTCTACACCTCCCTGAAAGTAGGTTATAATGTGATGGTGGTTGGCCTCTTCTTCCAAGTTACAAGTGATAGGACAAGAGGAAACAGCCTCAACTTGAGCCAGGGAAGGTTTAGTTTCGATACTAGGGAAAATATTTTCCCTGAAAGTGTTGTCAAGCACAGGAACAGGTTGCCCAGTAAAGTGGTTGGATCACCATCTCTAGAGGTATTTAAGACATGCGGGTGTGGCACTAAATGACATGGATTAGTGGTGGACTTGGCAGTGATGTTTTATAGTTGGACTCAATGATCTTAGAGGTCCTTTCCAAGCTAAATGTTTCTATGTTCTTAGTAAGTAATTTTGGTGGCTAGATATGAAGAATGCGTGTTGTCTGTATAGCCTTAGACTGGGAGTTACAGTAGATGTCCATCTCTATTTTCTATTTGCAATGGCATTACAAGCATCAGCTTTACCACACATTCTTGTGTAGCAAGTATATAGAAGAGTAAGCATTTCTGCTGCCTCTCTCTTGGTTTTGTTGTTTCCAAATTACAGTTCCTCTAATTTACCATTGTTACCTGCACGTTTGCAGGAAATTGTCTTAGCTTTTGTAGATTTAATCCTCTTGTTCTTCACGTATGCACTGTGCCCTGAGTTTTAATTTATTCTTGAAGCAGAAGAAACCCCCATTCAAAAGTGACTTCTTTGTGTTGAGAAAGAAATTTAATTTTCAAAGACGTTCTTTTCAACTTCATGTACATGTCTAATTTCAGCTTTCAATATTTGGTACTTACATTTACCTTTTGCAAATGCCTGCCTTCCCTCTTACCTCTTAGTGTAGTAGCAAGCAAAACATTTCAGCTGTGATAATGAAGACAGAATGCATCTGAAGTTGAGGATTGTTTCTGTTTGCAGACAGCAGTAGGATAAAAGGTGAAGAGTTCTTCTTAAATACTTAGATGTGAATTTAGTGACTAGAAAATCAACAACTTGATTTAAATTACATACAATACTTATGGGTTCTGTACAAACTCCTGGGCATACAATTTCTAAGCAGATTTCAGAAATCCTGTTTCCGTCATACAACTTTTGAAAGCTGTTTTGTGAGCTTCTTGTGTGCATCAGGGTTGTCAGTTAAAAACTGAAATTTGCTAACAGACATTTTAAAACACTTCTGTCTATGCAAATAGCATCTGAGTACCAAGAGAGCAATACTGATTGACAAAATATTTGTTGCTCTGTCTAGAATCTTTGGCACCAATTCATTGTTCATGCTGAAGAAAGGATAGGCTAAAATTACATAAAACTAAGTTAGATGGAAAAAATAATGGCATTTGTTGTAAGGATATGTGATATACTTGAAGCTATTTACTATACAGTAAGCTATAAAGTATGTATTGCTCTTAAATAGTATGAGTAGTCAGAGTGACATTTTAAAGAAAAAATGAAGATTGAAAATAAAAAATGTATATAAAATTGATGTGATCCAGAAAGCTTACAATTTCATCTGTTACTCTAAGACTTTAAATAGAGAACCTAAAGTTTCTTTTTCATTTGACTGATGAACAAAGAAAAAGTTAGTATAGAAAGACATGAAATATTAGGAAAAACTCTCTTCGTTGAAAGGACCCTGGGATATAATTCTCTGGCAATCAAGCTCCAAGAGACATCTTTTCTGTCCTGTAGGTATATGTAAGCCTTAAACTGTCTGGTAGCAAATAAACAGGGAAAATTATGCACATAATACATGTCTGCTTTGGACTCCAAATTAGGCAAGCTGACCTGCAGAGTCACCACTTCAGAAAGAAAAATGGACACAGCCTAATGTAAGAAGCTTTGCAAATGCATTAGTCAGAGAGAAGTCACCAGGAAGGGACTGAAAAATAGGAGCAGCAGAGAGAGGGATTTATTTTTTCTGCTTTGTAGAAATTGGCTTCCTGAAGTTTTGGTTTTGGATATCATAGATGACTAGAATTGTTTGAAGCTTATCAAACCCTTCTCAGCCAGCAAAGTAAGTAAGCATTAGGACATATGATAAAAAGAAGCAGACAGTTTTCATGAGAAAGACCATGGTATTTCGTACCTGCAAAATACTATTTTCATAGTCGCAGATGTTGGCTTCACTATACAGGCACAAAGTGAGTCATTCGTCCTGCCTAAGTGTTTCTCTATTGTCTTGAAAACTGACAACTGTTTCCTGCAAAGTTCTGCATTAATTATCAGGCCAAGATGCCTCCTCTTTATAACTCTTTGGCTTCCTGCATAACTGTAACAAAATCAATGATGAACTGAATTCTTGTGGTTTTTACACTTGAAAGGTAAGATTTCTTTAAGTGATGGGATTGGAAGAGCCTGAAAATTTTTCTTCTTCAGATCTTTATGACTTCCTCTCCATTGCAGTGGTAGCACAATTCTGAAGTACTTGTGTCTTGGAATAAAAATCCGAGCCTGCCCACCATGATTTCACGGTTTGCAAAGTAGAACATTTTTCTTAGTTTAGCTAGCCTTTCATTCTTGCACTGGGTATTTTTCAGTCAGATTGTTCACTTCTGCCCACTATTGCTGCATGTTTGACTTCTGTTCAGCCTCTCTTCATGTGGGTGATGCCATTTCCTAGATTTCTCTTTATTGCCTCTGGTAGAAGGGAGAAAATATACATGTTTTGAGTTGCAGAATAACTGTCTACTCAAGGAGTTTGTGAAAAATAAGAGTCAGTTGGTCTCTCTGTTGAGAGTAGTTTTTGGCTTTATATGCCAGAGTAGGTCAAAAGGAGTGTGGGATCAAATCTTAAAAAGAAATAAAGGCAAAGGCTGAGAGAAAAGCTTTGAAGAAGCAGGAGGTATTTTAAGATGGAGAAGGGAGGAGGCAGTATAGAATATATTGCATGATCAAAAAAAATTAAATTGGGCTGTAATATATGCATTTGACAGATGGACCACTTGGTGGATAAGGAGCTTGCTGAACAATGGAACTCACAGAGTTGCAGTCAACTGCTCCGTGTGTGGGTGGAGACCTGTGATGAGTGGTGTTCATCAGGGGTTAGTGTTAGGACTAGCACTGTTTAGTGTCTTTGTTGGTGACATGGACAGTGGGATCAAGGACACCCTTAGCAACAAACTGTAGGCAAGGGATGTCATCAGAGGGACCTCAACAGGCCTGAGAGGGGGGCCTGTGCAACCCTCATGAAGTTCAGCAAGGCCAAGGGCAAGGTCTCACACCTGAGTTGAGGCATTCTCAAGCACAAATACAGACTGGGCAGAGATTGAAAGCAGCCCTTGGGGAGAAGGACCTGGGGGCATTGGCTGACGAGAAGTTTGTTGTGAACTGGTATGTGTGCTTGCAGCCCAATTGGGCTGCATCAAAAGCACTGTGGCCAGCAGGTCAAGGGAGGTGATTCTGCTCCTCTATTCCACTCCCATGACACCCCATCTAGAATACTGTGTCCAGCTCTGGGACTCCCAGACTGAGAAGGATGGGGACCTGTTGGAGCAAGTGTAGAAGAGGCCTTGAATATGATCAGTCTGAACACCTCTCCTATGGAGACAGGCTGAGAGAGTTGGGGTTGTTGAGCCATATATGGTCTTAGAGAATCCTTTCAGTGCCTAAAGGGGGACTGCAAGAGAGCTATAAAAGGACTTTATGCAAGGGCATGTAGTGATAAGACAAGGGGGAATGGCTTTAACTGCTAGAGTGTTGGTTTAATATTAGATATCAGGAATAAGGTCTTTGCTCTGAAGGTCATTAGACACTGGAAGAGGTTTCCCAGAGAAGTGGTGTATGTGCTGTCCCTGGAAGTTGTCCTGGTTCTGGCCAAGACAGGGTTAACTTTTGAAACAGCCAGGAGGGACAGTTAGGACAGTGCAACTATTCTGTACCACCTCACATAGTGCACAGAGGACAGGAGAGGAGGGGTTTGGGCCCCCTTATTTTAGGTTCCCAGCACACGAGAGTGCAGTGGGGCAGTGCCAGGTCTGCATGGTGAGCAATCGTGAGTGAGTTGTTCATCTGCCTTGTGCAGTCTGTTGTTTGTGTTGTTACTGTTCATGATCTTATTTCACTGCTGTTCCTAGTAAATTGTTCTTATCTCAACCCACGATCTTCACCTTTTGTGCCCCATCTCTCCTCATTACCTCACAGCAGGGAGAGGGAGTGAGGAGTGAGTGAGAGGCTCGTGGTGTGGGTTGTTTCAGTGGAAAAAACTAAATTGGGGAATACTATTCCCAAACCACAACAAAGGTGTTCAAGTCCAAGTTCAATCTGGGCTACGAGCCACCTGGTGTATTGCAAGGTGTTCCTGCCCATGGCATGGGGCTGGAAATGAGATGATCTTTAAGGTCTCTTCCAACCCAAACCATTCTATGATTCTATGATCTATCTTGCTTCTCTGCTTTTGAGTTGTCTTCCCAGTCTTGTTAACTGCTGGGAAAAGCAGATTCCAGAATTGACTGCTGTCACTTTTCCTTTTATTCTACTTCTTCCTGGAAGAAAGAAAGGGAATAAAAATTTGGTGTTTGGCGTTATTTATGTATCTTTTAACTTACATAAGAGAAAGTATATGTCCTCTGATGTTACTAGTACTTTCCATGTTATATGCAAGTATATATAAATGCTTTTTGTTCTCAATGTGTGGGACAAGACTGGTTATCCATACTTTGAGAGGCAGGATAGTTGTCTACTCAAGGAGTTAATGAGGTATAAAGCGCAATTGCTAAAATCATACCTTCAGTTAATTTGCTATAGTTTTACTAGGGTGACAAACTAGATGAATTGTAGAGCTGTCCTGCACCTTCTGGATCAATACTAAATCATGAACCATCTACAAAGAAACATCTGGCTTTCTTTGTGTGTAATGAAATAGTTTCATATCATCTCTTAGTCCTAGCACATAATGAGTCAAGTCTTCTATAGACTGGAATCCGAATTACAGAGTCATTAAGGTTGGAAAAGACCTCTGAGATCATTGTGTCCAACCTATGACCTAACACCAGCATGTCAAGTAGACCATGACATTAAGTGCCACGTGCAGTCTTTTCTTTAACATCTCCAGGGATGGTGTCTCCACTACCTCTCTGGGAAGTCCCTTCCAATGTCTCATCACCCTTTCTGTGAAGGAATTCCTCCTAATGTCTGACATAAACCTGCCCTGGCACAGCTTGATATCATGTCCTCTCATCCTGTCACTAGTTGCCTGTGAGAAAAGGCCAATTTCCACCTGGATACAGCCTCCTTTGAGGTAGTTGTAGAGAATGATAAGGTCAACCTTGAGCCCCATTTTTTCCAGGCTAAGCTACCCCAGCTCCCTCAGCCACTCCTCATAGGACTTACCCTCTAAACCCTTCACCAGCTTCATTGTCCTTCTCTGGACTCGCTTCAGCACCTCAATGTCCTTCCTGAATTGAGGTGCCCCCAGAATGGGACATGGCACTTGAGGTGCCTTACCAGTGCCGGGTGAAGGGGGATGATCATTACTCTTGTCCTGATGGCCACACTATTGCTGACCCAAGCCAGGATGTCATTGGCCTTCTTGGCCACCTGGGCAAACTGCTGGCTTATGTTCAGCCACTGTCAGCCAGCACCCCCAGGTATTTTTCTGCCTGGCAGCTTTCCAACCACTCGTCCCTCAGTAGTGCTGCATGGGTTTGTTGTGGCCAAAGTGTGGAACACGGCATTGGCCTTGTAGAACCTCGTACTATTGGTCTTGGCCCATTGATCCAGCCTGTCCAGATCCCTCTGCTTACTTAATCATACTTAATCAATTATGAAGCATTTTTCTAACTCTTTCAAGTGCCTAATGGGTTTTGTTGAAGCATTTTTATTTTGTCATTGATGGACCTTTTTTTTTTTTACAATCAGCTTTCCTGGCATATGCTAGGGTAAAGCCCTATACAAATCTTGAAAATGGAATTGTGACTTAACTGGTCAGCAGTGTTTTATTTCATCACTTTAATATCTCATAATCTCTAAGGAATACAGATGTATGAAATTGAAAAATGGGATGATAATTTTATCAAATAAGCAGCCTGGTAATTGTGATGAGATACTTCCATGAATGGAGCTGTTTTCCAGACATGCTGTGATTCTTCAGCAGATTTCTGCCTTGTGATTTAGAGAAGTAGAAAAGTGTTTGTTGAACTAGCAAGGAAAGAGACCAATTTCTAGTATTGTAGGAAGCATTTTTCTTACAAATAAATGATCTATACTGAGATAGCAATTTATCTGGCATTGAAGAAAACAAGCTGTTTTCAGGATTTTTTAGCAGTTGAAAAAATATTAAAGGTAAATGTCTTCATGTACTGTGTTCACAAACTAACAGTAACAGACCCACTTTTGTTTATTGTAAACACACTTCAAGAGTGCATTCCTGTTCAGGAAAATATTGAAGTAGCAGCTGCTATGAATAGAGATAAGTTTAAATGCAATTTAACTACTATCTGAAAGTAAATGTTTATATTTGGTACATGGAAGAATAGTACTAGGTGTGGGTGCTCCTTTATTTATTGGTGGTGTTTGTTAATAGCCTTAAGTAAGTATATTTGAACAAGTTATGTACAAATCTCCAGATGATTTGTCTCCTCATTACTTTTTTTCATGTTACAAATGTTGTTATTATAAAATGCAGTCCAAGCACTGGGAAGGTAATAGAAACATTCACTTCTTAGATCAGAAAGCAGAGAAGCATGTGTGTCCTCAAGCAATTATTGACTTGCATGTTTTCAAATAGTGGTAGAATCTGAGGTACAAGGAAACTGAAAGAGTTAATAAACAAAGATTAAAACAAAGATGCCTGTGCTTAGATATCTTGAACTCAGTAGAAGACACATTAATTCTGTATTTTGATTTTTGTTTCATTGAATATTGGTTTTGATGGGTGACAGGTCAGGTTTTTTTATAGTGGAGGATATTTTCAAGAAGTGATACAGTTTCCAATACAGATCTTAGCAAATATTCTCTGTAAGTGTACTGTGTTCATAACTTACAGATATTTTATTGTGGCAGTTATAACTGGAATACAGCTTTGCAAAATTGTCAAGATGACATCACCCTTTACAAATAATGTCTAATGACATTGTTAGAATAAAAATATGTGTGAACTAGGTAATCCTTTCCCCTCCCATCCTGGCAAGCATGCACACTACACCCCATGTCTGCCTTTTTGTAGCATCTTAAAATTTGTTTGTGCATCTGTGTCCTTGGATATTTTGTTCTATGTGCACATGCATACCTGCGTACCTATCTACCTCTACCTCTGCTTTCTTATGCAAGCTGAAATGCTCATTTTTGACTGCATGCATCATGTCTAACCAAGACAACCAACCCATTCCACTGATCATTTCATTTTATTCTGATTGTGTCACATGCAGATTGTCTATTTACATTATTGCTTGTATTCCTCCGTCTGAGAGAGATTTTATTTTTTTTATTTTCTCCTGTTGCACATACTGGGACATGTCTAAACCATTGATGTTAATACTCCTTTAAGTTGGTTTCTTGCTGTGGGGAAAGATTAAGAGAATCTGCTAAAAGAACTAGGAGGCAAGACAAATACTTAAATAAGCAGCTATCAGCAAACAAGTGCAATACACAAGTTAGCTATGCAGAAGTTTGCTGCTTGACACCAGCAGTTATTTAAAAAGCATATCTAGAGGTTCTGTAGGGAGCATTCTGTCTATTTTGATTCTAATATATTTTGTGGTTTATAGTTTTGCATTTTGATGTATATATTTGACCAACATCTACTAGTAACTTGGCATGTTCTGCTAATATTATTGCTGTCAGTGGTACAGGTTGTAATGATATAGGCTGTCTATACTTATGTATCCGCAGTGCAGTAGCAGTTCATTTTCTTCAGGTTGTTTTTTATGGAAATAGGAGCGATGTGCACATGCGATGTAGGTTTTTCAATAATACCTTAAAAGCTGCAGAATTAACTTTTCACTTTAATCTTGCTAGCAGTCTACTTTTTTGAAGTGAAGAAATTATGTCTAATACTGATTGATTGTCTATAAACCTGAAAAAGTTGATGATGTGTCAGTAAAAAATAGCACATTAAGTAGTGCTGTTTGCCACATCAGTATGTTACTTGCAATGTAAAAAGGGAAAAAGCTCGAGAGACCAAACTGTGATGCTTCCTAGGACAGTCTCAAACTTATCGATGATTGACATGACTTCAGAGGAGTCAGGCTGTTCTCTAAGGTAACCCAAGAATAGCTTCACCATCTGTGCCTCATGTGCTGAATTTTTGGTTTTCTCTTGAGACAGCTGGCAATGTGCCATTACAGCCTGATGCCAAAAGTAAATGGCTCATCATCCCTAAACACCCTTACATATCAGCTACAGAGGTGAGAAACAATCTTGCAAAAACAGAAATCTGATCACAAGACTGAAACACTTTTTTTCAGTTAGTTTGGTCACTGAAGTTTATCAGTCATCTTTATCCTGTCACAAGAATTTCTGATAAACCTGTTTCACATGGATTGACCTAGTTTCATATGAAACTGAGGTACAATGGTTTATTTTTTAGTCATTTCCTTTTTGACACTTTTTATTTAAAATTGTCCATGTGGTTAACTAGAAACCTGACATTTGCAAAACTGCTTGAGAAGGAATTTGTGTATACCTCTGCTGTAATGACACAGTGAGTTATAATAGTCTTCATGTTAATTTTTCTGGTTCCATAATAAAGTTAGTTTGTTGTAGTTCCACGGTTCATTATCTTTCTAGGATGATGGAGGAAGGACAATATGGAAAGAGAGAAGTTACAACTCTTCATGTCCGGGTTTAAACCCTGTAGTTTTACATACTGTCATTTATTATCTCACAAAAGAACCCTAACTGTAGTTGTATGGTCTTCAAGATATCATGCTGAATATTTAATATGAATTTACCAGTGCTGACCACATATCTGGTTTGACTATGTCTGGAACAGTCTGGAATGGATATGGACCTAAATTGAAGTAGACATGTTAGGGTTTTTTTTTAATATGTTAACATCCTAGTACTTTTTTTCCAGCACCTTGTTCTGTAAAAAAATTAACTGTGCTTTTAATGAAGATGCAGTATGTTCATGTGATTGTTACTGCTGCATGTATGACCTGTTTTGCAAGAGGTGCATGCTAACTAGGAAAACTGAGCCAGAAATGTTAACATGACCTTTTTATTGTGTATTAATTAACCAAGATTTGAGTTTTAAATAGAGAACCCTCAGTCAAGTTATCCCATGATACATAAAATGACAGAATTCAAGACAAATTCTTAAGTGTCCTAAGGCTATGTCTATGATAGAAGCTATAGCAGTAGGCCTTTTGTTTGGATTATTCCAGTTTGTGCCCCTTTTGATTCCATCTCACTAAAATTTAATATTATAAATTATTGGAATTTTTGGTAAACTTTAATTTTCTTTCCCGTGAATATGCTTACAACTATGTGTGGCCCCAGCTATTTCAAGGGATGTCTGTATCCCAAAATGTTAAAAATACAGATGATTTAGCAATAATGGGACTTCTATCAAATTATGTTACCTAGCATTACTGGATTTCTGCAGAATTCACTTTAGGTGTGGAACCTAACTACTCCTTAGCTTCAGTCCTGTATTTATGTGCATCAATTTCCTTACATCAAAAACATGGAGAAAATTGTTATGCAAGGAAGATGGAAATATGTTTAATGAATTTAAAGAGTGTCAGCATCAGGATGGAGGTACATCTTGAAAAATATATGGTCCCCTGAGGATGTATGCCTGACTGCTTAATGATGAGGTCAGGAGCCACTAGTTCTTTTTGAGGAGTTTCAAAATTTCTCATTCTCACATTAATACTACTTGTTACTATATCTCATGACATTCTTGGTGCTTATTATTTAAAAACTAACACTCTCAAATTACACATCTAATAATTTATGCCTGATGCAGGTAGAAACTGAAGATATTTTATAATGGAAATATGACAGAACTTTAACTGGAAAGGCTGTGCAGGGCATTAGTGTAATTCATCACCTGTTCTGTACATTTAGGCTGTTTTCTAGGAATCTATTAAATATGATAGGAAGATGGATTGTGGTCTATTTCTGAATGACATTATAATCAGTACTTATGGTAATTAAGATCAACCTACAGAAATGTTGTCTGCAGGGTCTGTCAGTTGCCTACCAATTTGCAATAAACTGAGGTGGGTGTAGCCTAATCATTTCAAATGACCACGTTGTGGAATACAGCAAATATTTCTCTAAACCTTAGATTTCTGTTAATGCATTTATCATTTTATCAGAACATGTTAAATTTCATGGCAATGTTTCTGATGCTTACATGTGAAATGAGGGGCTTTAGAGCAGTAAAATCAAACATCTATTTGCAAAAACAGAAAGAACAAGATTCCTTTTTAACTAATGATATCTCCCCTGTGAGATCTTTGTATTATTGCCTCTCAAGTGGACACCAAACAGCATAAAATGTAACATTGTCATTATATTCTGCTTTCTTGAAACAGACCGTAATCCAAACATAACACAGAAATATGTCATATTTAAATGCACATATGACTTGTAAGTGTAAGTTCTGTCTTAAAAACAAAGTTGAAAGTTCAGATAACAGAAAAAATGTATCTTTTGCTTGCAAGTGTAGCTTGACAGACATGCAGTACAGCATATGTCAGACCACAGCATGACTGAGCAACGAGTCCACAGTTCTTACGCATTAAAGGAAATCCACACAAATTTGTTCATTAAATATGTCATTGCTTTCATGTTTCCATAAATATTAGTGTCTTACATAAGTTTAAGTCTCAAACAGGTTGAGAATTAGCTACCACTTAGAATGAGTGCAAAGGTAAATTTGTGTGTATCATGTATG
>NW_008672179.1:0-9943 GCF_000695815.1 Acanthisitta chloris | reverse complement strand
TGTTTTTCTGTATTACATTTTATTTACATTCTTCACAAATTTTTAAGGGACTGCTCAGTTAAGCTTCTTTTGTTCTGAAAAGAAAACCCAGCAGCTGAAAAGTTAGTCTCCTGTAATATTAATTCTGGCACATGTCATGGGAAAATAAATGAGCCTAGTGTCATGCCCTGAAGTTTTTTTAACACTATTTTGAACTTGAAAGAGAAGCTTCAAATAATATGTTCCTTTGTAATGTGTAGTTTGAATACAGCAGACATTTGTCATTATTTTGGTTCAGTTTTTGTTACTTCCAGCAAATTTGTTTCATGAACTAGGACTCTGCTGTGAGGTACTGCAAGGTCAGTGTTTACACTTTAATTTACACAAAGCAATTGAATTAGAAATAAAATAAAGCCAAAACAAAAGATGGATAGTCATTATCATGTTTATTAAATTTTACATTCAGAACATTTAGGTGGAAGTTTCTTTGTAGGTAGGAGTGGTAGTAGCCTCTGTTACTACATTACCCTAGCATTCTTAAAACAATTGCTTGATATAACATTTTACAAAGCAGTAGCTTTAGGATTGAAATTTTGCCATGTTTAGTATTCATCACAGAGTAATCCTTTTGTGTTTGTCAAAATGGTTAATTATTGTGCTGAACAGTGCAAGAAGAAAAATTATTATTTTCCCTATGTTAAATGTTGTATAGACCATTTTGCTTGAAATGCTGTGGCACTCACAGGTTTTGCAAAAGGCACTGAGCTTATGAGGAGCAGCTGTGGTCACTTGGTTTGTTGAGCTTGGAGAAGGGAAGGCTGAGGGTGACTCCATCACAGTCTACAGCTTCCTCAAAGTAGGCAGTGACTGGGGAGGTGCTGATCTCCACTCTTTGGTGGCCAGTGATAGGACACGAGGAAAGGGAATGAAGCTGTGTCAGAGGAAGTTCAGATTGGACATTAGGAAAAGATCCTTGACTGAGAGAATGGTTGATTACTGGAACAGGCTCCCTGCAGAGCTAAGCCTGTCTGAGTTCAAGGAACCTCTGGATGGTGCTCTTAGTCAAATGGTTTAGTTTTAGGTAGTTCTTTAAGGAGCTATGAGTTGAGGTCAACAATTCTTGTGGGTCCCCTCCAACATGGAATGAAAGTGCTGATGATCGGATACTACCTTGTGGGTCTGAGGTTAGGAAGTGTGGCCAAGAGGTATCAATGTATTGGCAGCCAAAGGTGTTAAAAAATGCTGAGCAGCCCTTGGAGAGGGAGAAGTTTTTTCTTCCTCTTAGGAAGAGATTCAGCCATTTGCAGCTTACTAGTCAGATCATGTAAAAACACTATGAGAGAGTTAAAGGTGTGGGACAAACCTATTTGTATCCTAGTCATTTTCTTTGTTAAATAATGCTGTACCCTCTATCACCAGGCATTCACTTAAGCAAGTAAATGGCTTAGCAAAAATAAAGCTTTTTTTTTATGCTTTTAAGTTAGAACATGGTTAGTGTCATATTTTCTAATTTTTTTTACCTGTGATTTGTATTAGCCACCATTTGGCTAGAAATTAGGAATACAATTTAAATGTGCAAAAACAGCCTTTCATTTTTGGTGTTATTGGTTAAATAAAACTACTGTGATTGCGTGGAATGCATAGGAAAATAAAAATGATTATCAAAACATGGATAATACTAACAATCCAAACACACTGAAATTCTTTAACATCTAGCTAGGGCAACATGCACAGTTCACTGCCTACCTATTGCTATAGGTACTGAAAGATGTATGAATACCATATAGTAGGACTTAAAACATGGCAAAGCAGATAGTAAACTCTTATTTGTCTTCTAAAATATTTTCCATTGCTTTTGAATATGTACAGTCTCCATATGAGGAAACAGAAGGATTTCTTTATTCCCTCATGTTTCCATCATGTTTTCCGATCGTGAATGTTAATAAGGTGATGCAGAACATGCCTTAGCAATTCTAGAGTTGTCCATGGTACAGTGCATATATATTTTATATATGAAGGATTTTTTTTCAGGAGGAAGTTGTTAGATAAGTAGAAGTGTGTTTGCATGCTCTTGAAACATGTCTGGGCTATAACTGGGAAGTGGTGCTGTACATGCCAGGACATAGTCATAGATGCTTATGATACAGCACCTTCCCTTTTCTTTCTGACAGAAATACATACTCCGATGTTTGTTGGGGAGCTTCTCTTTCTTTCCCTCCAGGGATATTTAAATACAGAAAATCACCATTTTGGTTTTTTTTTTATTCCTGATTTTTCTTCTCCTTTTTAAGTAAATATATGATTAAAAAACTTCTATATTTTACCTTGAATATTTGTGAAAAAAAACACTGTTCAGTGTTTAGGGAGTGCTCACACTGAGGATATTGCATCTTAGATTGGGCTTGCTAAACCCATTGGCTAGGCAGGTAGGATGGATTACTGATTTACAGACAGACTTCTAATTGAGGAATCGAAGATTGCTTTCACAGATAAAGCCGCATCTTTAAACTACTTTCTGGATTTCTTCTGAGATTATGGCTTGTCTGATCATAAGTTTTGGGATATGCAAAAAGTAGCAAACTGCAGTGGGAGTCCTACTTGACAATCCAGAAAGGTCTGACTTTTGAGATTTAAACTACACTGTTAAAACATTTTGGAAAGTACTGCTGCAATACAGGAAGAGGCTGTTGGAGTGCTTTATAACCCACATGACTCATGTTTGGTTCTTGGCAGTCACATATATTAAATATAAATTCAATATTATAATTTCTGGGCAGTTTTGGGGGTTTTCTATCATTTTTCAAGATAACATGCTACGACATAATTTTCTACAGTATGCAGGTATTATAGCATAAAGCATTTCACAATATTTTGTCAGTTATTTCTAATAATTAGTTAGTAGCTGTCAACTCGGTGACAAAATTGGCACTTAGCTGATGTAACCCCTTCTTCCAGGGCACCCTTCAGTATGTTCCAGTAGGGACCTCATCCTCCTGTGCCCTGTAGTAACTTGTTAACAGTTTTTGCTGAAATATCACTGGTCTTTTGACTCTTCCTTTGAGAATCTGTTGGCTACCAAGATCTATTTGAGTCCTGATAGGTCTCCTTAGACCTGCTTGCTGTGCTGCCGTGCTAAGGAAAGGTCTTTTTCCTTACATTTTTTGGTGTGTCAGGTTTTGGTAAAGACTCCAGAATAAGTGCCAATTATTAATTCAGTTTAATGCACTAGAGTGCATAATGCAGCCATTCATACCAGGATTATGCGTCATCTATCTAATGAAAGATCTATCTAATCAGAGACCTTTTCAGGTTCTGGAGAAAAAACACATTTGATATACTAAATCATCATGGGTTTTCTTTCATTTAGACAGTATTGGAGGATCTTTCTTTCTTTTTTTCTTTCTTACATTACCTGTTTTGAATCCATTTTGACTATAGTCAGCAAGGTGTCCAGAAAATACTGAAGAGTAATTCCCAGTGTCATTAGGATGCAAAAGTGTTTGTGGCTGGTTACCAACAAGTCAGGGTGTCACTAGAGGTAGCTAATCTTGAGATGAGTATTTCAGGGAGATATTTTGCAGGGCTTGATGGTCATCAAGCATTCTTCATTATAGAGACCTAGACAGGATAAAAGGACAGTGGGAAAAGGGAGAGCTTCTCCTTATATTTGCAAGGAATTTCTAGGGCTACAAGTTTAGCACAGTCTCAGTATCCACCATTTATAAGTTTGTTGCAAGGTGCTAAAAAGACAAGAATGTGTGTAGGGTGTGGGGAGGAGTGGAAACCAGCTAATGAGACGGAGTGGACTGCTACTAAAGCAGGGGAATATCTGGTAGCCTCATCAGTATTCTATCAGAGCATTTGATTTTGTAAAATATAGTGATATAATGTATCAGTGTCATTAGCAGTGACGCACCTTTCGCTTCCAAACTGAATGTGTACCATTTAGGTTTGTTTCTAATGCTTGTTACTAGAGTTAATAGGTAAATGTTCTTTTAAAATGTGCCCCTAAAATTTAATTATTTTTTTGAAATTGTTTTAATCATGTATATAAATGCTAAAATGTTATAAATCAAATAATTGAATGAATCATTCCATCACTGTATAATTAAGACTGACTAAAAGTAAAATTATATTTTAATGGCCCTCTTCCTATCGAGGCCAATGGCAGGAGTCCCACTGACGTCAGAAAGTGCAGAATTAGGCCTTAATATGATCTTTTTTGCGAGTAACCTCAGTATTAAATGCTTTGTCTTGTCTGTTTAGCTGACCGTTTTGTCACTTGTTTAAAGCTTGTAGATGGAAAAAGTGCTTCTGAGCTAACATAAAGACCTTTCTCAAAATCTAACATTGTCATTGTTTTTTCAATCCTGAAATCAGATCTTTAAAATTTTGATCCTGTTGCCTGAGGTTTGTATATTTAACTATATTACTAAAACAACAACTTTTTTAGTCTGTTTAGAATTATTTAGTGGGAACAGCTTGAGATGCATCCATCTCTGATTCTGTTCCAGTGGCACATGGCTGAGTAAAACTTCATGCCATTTCAAAGCAACAGGTTGGACTCAGCCATTTTGGGCTCAGCTCTTCTCTTCTTTGGTACAAGTTTGGATTCACCTAACTGAAACCTCAGTAGAGTAACGGGATAACAGCAGGGTGGAATTTCTCTCAGGGACTTTAAGAGTATCAAGTCAAAGGACTGTGGTAAAATGTGGAACTGAGAAGAGTAATGGAATCGCTGTTGGGCTTCACAATTCTCCTAACTTTTAATACATGCTCTGACTGCAAGTTTAATTGTGAATTAGTTGATATTTTTTCAACTTCTGAGACAGAAAGGACAAAATTATTTAATGAGGTAGAAGAAATGGATAAAATGTTTGTTTTATTCTGTCTTGTGGTTGTACATCAATTCTTCTTACATATTTGTCTGAAAACCAGAAAAAGGGAAGCTTCTGCTTTATACCCCTCCAAAACTGGATTTCTCAGTCCTTTCTAATGGTCCATCACCATTTTTCACAGCCAGCTAAACACATTCTTAGTAAAAGCATTTTATACAAATCAGATCCAAGTAGAAGGTGCTGAGAAAGATCATATGTTGAATATTGTATGTAGGGTAGTGGTCAAGTTATTATCTGAGAATGTAAGAGGTTTTGTTTCAAATTCTTGGCCTGACTCAGGTGGATGTTGAAGTTGTGCTTTCTGTATTGTGATTTCTTGAACTGTGGAATTAAGAGGGACAAGGAAAAGAAAAAAAAAAAAAGAAAATAGAACAATAGCCGCCAGTTGCTTTATTTCTTAGAAATTTTTTTTTGAAATATTTATCTCTTATGAATCTTCTAATCTAAACATTGCAGCTATAGCATAATTAAAGTCTTGTATGAATCTTAAGTATCTTAATTCATCTAAATATTATTTTGCAATAGCTGAAACTTAAAAAAAATTAGTGGAGTTTTTTTTTTTCGATTTCTATGTCTGCGAGAGTTTCCTTAAAATGAAACAAGAAATAATGCTGGGCATTTTCCCCATGAAGTATAATATTAGTGCATAAAATAGTTCATGTCTTTGTGCTATTGAGATTAAATTTGAGATCAAAATATATGTTACAAATAGCTCTTTTTTTAGCACTCAGTAATGCAGGTAGTAAGCTCACAGGCATAAGAAGTGTAGCTCAGAGAGAAGAGTGGTCAAGACAACTGGAATAAGAATGATTTGTTCAGTTCATTATTCAGTGTTTATGTTATGGCAGGCTGAAAAAAAATAAACATAAATCAAAATTCGTCTATTCCAATTCAGGATGAAAGAGAAAAGAAATTTGAAAGAGCAGTCTGGTGCATTAGTAACTTAATATTCTTTTATATTGTCTCCTCTATTTCAGTGGAATCAAAGTTTTAATAACACTGGTGAAGGTATCCATAAAAGCTCTTAAACCTAGGTAATTTGTTTCATCTGACTAACATGTTTTACATATTGTGCATTTAATAATGAGCAAAGTAGCAAGGCCAATAATAAACCAGTACAATACAGACAAAAGAGAACACTGATTTAAGGTCATTGTGTCAAATGCAGCAAAATAGTCTGTTTATAGTATGTCAGGAATGGCTTTACAATTAGCACTAATTACTAAGAAAAAAAATCAAAACATCAGCTTTAAGGAAGGACACTTTTCAGTGCAAGATCAAAGCCATGTCTCTACAGAATAGTAAAGCTATTTAATTGCAGTGAAGTGCTAATTGGATTTTGAGGTGCTTTCATGTGTTTCCCCCAATTAGCCAGTCATCCCTGACCAAATCCACCTAAGAACAGATTATGAGTTTTAAAACTCTTGTCTGCACAGTTGCAACTGGGGGTACCTGTGTAAAAACAGTATTGCCTTATTTTTATGTAAATTGAGGTCTTTCAGGTCATGTTACTAGACTTGCAAGGATGAATAAATAAGGGGCAAAGCAACCCCACAGTATGTGGTAAACAATTACTTGGATATTCTGTCATCTTTGTATCAGTGCAGGAAACTAGAAAAGCTACAGCTAACCCCATTTTTTTGTTACTTAGTTCATCAGTACACTGTTTAAAGAGGCCTTTGATGCCCAAAGAAGCTCTTGTCTTCAGAGGCTTTGTATCTGTGCTCTGTATTTCTGTTAATTAGAAAGAATATTTTACTTTTAATATTTTTTGAGGGAAATGTGCAGTTCTTTCCTAACTTTTCTTAATAATTTAATTTGTGTTTTTCATAAACACAATTTTCATTTCATTTGTAAAAATTACTACAATAACTTTTCACTAGCCTTATTTATGACTTTTAATTAACATCCTACACGTTTATAAAAGCACAACAAGTCAAGATAGTGGTGACAATTGATAAAACTCACAGTTTCAGAATAGCTATCATTTGTCAGTAGTTGAACTATGTCAAATATTCATAAACTATAATCCCACTAGGCAAAATGCAGGTGCACTCTTTTCTTAACAAGATTTCTTCTGTGTTCTCCAGAGTCGTACATCTTCCTTCTCCAGATGCTTAGACAACTTGCTCTCATCCACTCAAAACTCTCATGAGATCTTTTCATCCTTGTGGAAGAGAGGCATAAAGCAGGTTTGCCTATGTAGAGATACAGTGAAGCCCTACAAGAATGACATCATGTATCCTAGAAGTGCTTTGTATGAAATCCCATCAGAAACTGCTCACAAAAGTCCTACTGAGATTTCTCTAATGTAGCAAAAGGCCTTGTGTAAATGAGAGTCCACCTGCTCGATTAAGATCTTGCCATCTTGTGGGATTCATCACAAGGCTGCTGTGCAAGTTACTGGACCATAATTCTGAGTAAAGCCCTATGAAGTCCTGCTTTTTAAGTTGCCATGTCCTGACTGGTCGTGTCTTTCTCATTGTGTTCTATCTGTAGATAAGTCCACTCAGTTTTGTACTTCCTTGGGATGAGTATTTCTCATCAGTTAATTAAGTAATCGTAGCAGACTTGAACCCTTTGTGCAGGTAATTATGGGAAGGTAGGGTGAAGTGATCAGTAGTCTGGAGGTTTAAGGTTAGATGCAGGAAATCTTGCAAATCTGTGTTTTGAGACCCTGTACAGGAAGGACTGAAGATTCACGGAATCAGAAGAGCGAACAGGGACCATCATGGTTCTATGACTTGTGGATTAGGGGGAAATATTTGAGTTAGGTGACAAGTGTCCTACTTCCCGCACAAGTTTGTGCATTTTACAGGAAGTATGCGATTTATATTCAACATGTCCTGATACACATATAGATGCAGAGTTCTTCCCTCAAACTATGAGATTTACTATGGCTGGTGTTTACTTGGTAAACTAAAGGGTTTACTGTTACTGTGATAGTTGTTTGAAATTGAAGTACTCCATCGAACAAATGTCTTTGACATGTCCTCATGCTATACACTTGACATTTTATTGCGATAAGGTCCGTCACCCAAGGCTCCCATAATTTAAGCCCCAACTTAAGCAGCAGGTCTGTCGTGCTGATTTCAAGACATGTCTTTTTCTTTCACAGGATTGCAATACAAAGTATTTCTGATTAGTCATTTGAATGTTAGCTTGACTTTAAGGGAACATACAGTTCCCTTGAAACCATTTTGTTTTAAGTTTTTGAATTGAGTTTGAATTTGAGAAACATTTATTGTTTTCAGAAACTGTTCATTTCACCTTGTAAAACCTAGTTTCATTGCTTCTTGATGTTAGAAGACACTCAGTAGAGGATATCACTGAAATCAATTGTATAGGACTTGCATGCAAAATACATACTTGCACATGAAGTGTTCTTTAGTTGTAGTTCATTTTTATTGCTCTTGAACAAAAAGCTACTATGCTAATTAAATGTGAGAATTTCAGGGCCTTAAGTATATAATTTGCTTACCAGAGCAGACCAATGGGCCAATAAATCTTGAATCTAAGAATAACTAGGATCACATGCTTTGCAGGAATATAAAAGGAAATAACATGTCCATAGAGGAAGACTAATTCTAACCCCAGCTTGCTACCAGTCAGCTATAGCATTTTCTAAGACGCTGTAACATGTGGAAGTAAATGCTGTATTGTAATGTTAACATAGTTCAATTGTTTATTCAAGATTTTTAAATTTTGTGTTAGTTAAATATTTTATATTTAGAATGAAAAGTAAATAGTGTCACTGCTTACTGTTTTGGAAGTACTTAGCAAAGTACTTAGAGTATGCACTGTAGCTCTGTAAATGATACTGTTACTAAATTTACCATTTCATTACTTTTTTTGTTTTATGTCATCAGACTGCAGTTGCTGTTACCTTACAGGAAGCTGGTTTAATATTATAGTCTTAGTTTTAGTATGCTGTTCATTCCTACTTGTAGCGGTACATTCTGTGATTTTACTTAACATAATCTGAAATTCTTTTAGCTTTCAGATAAAACATATTCCAAATACTTGCATATCTAAATCTGACAGTATGAACTGAACCCCTACCACATGCTGTGTGTGTGTGTTTATCCTTTTTACAAAGTAGAACTGTTACTTATCCAAAGATCAAGTATCATGAAAATAGTGATTTCACTATAAGCTTTCAAGGAAGAGAGTTGTTCTATTTTGCTTTTATTTACTCTTGAATTATTCCTCTTTTAATAAACAGGTCTTATATTGGCCTTTTCTCAGCTGAGACTGGAAACAGTTAACAAACTGTAATTTAGTGATTTAAGTTTATTTGTTAAATGACTTAGAAGCAGAATTGAGAAGTTTCAGCATTAATAAGTGATAATTTCAAGTACAGCTGTGACAGTAGACATACATTTTATATTTCATGCTTATTCTGCTCTTTCACATGTAAATAGTTAATGTTTTGTTATTCTGGAATACATGCTTTGCATCACAGCTTTCATGTCTATTAATGTGTTGGAGTTTATTCACTGTTAGTGCCTGGGTTCAGTCAGAATCTGTGTCCTTGTATGACCTTGGTCATTGGCATTTTCATCCTTCTTTGGTGTTCAAAAACATATTTTTAAAGGAAACTTGAAAAGCACCAGCTTAACAGGAGCTATAGTGTTTGGGAAAAATTCTTTCTAAAGTCTATGAAAAAAGTTAGCTCAATTTGCATTAAAAGACTGAAGCGTTCTACTCCTTTATGCTTTTCTCTTTCTCAAATGATCCGGTTTTTCACAGTGTCTGTGTGAACATCATTACCATATTGCTCTCAACACTTCAGATCCTGCCAGGGTCTGAGCATAGAGTCATACAATGGAGGATAAGGGTGCTTTGCAACTCATAGGAACAGCCTCTGTTTAAAAGACCCTTAGGATGAGCATCCCTTTTTTTGTTTTAAGTTCCATGAGGTCATGGTCCTTTTCAGTTTTCATCCCCCCATCCTATGTGCTAAAGAACTGGAAGTATTTGGAAGACCAGGCCATTCAAAGCATTTCTACAAAGTTGACTGCTATTGTATATACGTGTATATATATACACATATATGTGTATAT
>NW_008672178.1:35764-60621 GCF_000695815.1 Acanthisitta chloris | reverse complement strand
CTATCCTACTCTTTGCTTTGGCTACTCAATTCTTGTTATCAGAAGGAGCTTCTCCTCCTCTGCTGATTTATTTCCTCCTTTCTTACTTTCCCCCTAGTAATTTGCATCCCTTGATGCTGCTGCTTGATAAACAGCACATCAGCAAATTCATCTGAGTTGTACCAAGCTGTGGGTGGGAACACACCAGAAGCTAACAACTGACATGAATGTTTCTCATTCCTTGTGATCAACAGTTTTTTCCAGCTCTCTGTTGCCCTCCCAGAGCTGCATCTGTCACAGATCTCTTTATTTCAGTGCAGTGAGATGATGGAGACACACTGCATAGCTCTTGAAAATGAGTTTTCTGACAATTTTTAGTAAACAGAGTTGATGATGACCATCTTGGGTCTTGTTTGTGGCTGCTGCTGGGAGACCTCACAGTGGCTACTTAACTTCTCTGTGCCAGAGTTTGTCATCTGGAAAACAGAGGTAATAATCCTTTTCAGCCATGCAAATATGCCATGACTCTCAATTCATTGTAAAGCACATTAAGATACTCTAAGAGGAGTAATAATGAAGTGAGAGATTTTCTCTGTGTGAATCCCAAAGCTTTTGAACACAGCAATATATGTTCCCTGTCATTTTTCTGAGCTATAATTAAACATATGGTTAGTCAGAGATGGACAAAGCCAATCCTAGAGAGAGAACACTCCAAGTCAGGTGGGCAATAATCAACCCCTGGGGATCTGGGAGGATGAACATCTGGTCAGGTTGTTACTAATTGGGAAGACTCTTCTGCTGCTGCAGCTTGGGACAGAGTAAAGAATTATCCCTTTTTGAGGATGTGGTGATGCTGCTGGAAACATAGGAAGATAATGGCATTGAAGCCTGCTAATGAGCAACAGTTTTAGGGACAAGTTGCAAGTTTCTTATTCAACTGCCAACATGGATATAAAGCTTTGACAGCATCTGGGCTGGGGACCAAATCCAGAAGGTCACGTGTGATGGAGGCTATTGCTCAAGAATGGACTTTGCATCTGGAACTTCAGAGGGGACAGCTGGGCAGGGAAATGCTTCCTCCAGCATGGCACAGCACCTCTGCTGCTTGGGCTGGTACAGAGTCTATCCCTCTGTTTCACAGGAATATCTCTTTGATGGGGAGGGTAATTGACAGGTAGCTCTCCCAGGTCCTCCTCCTGTTTCTGCCAAGGATTTACCGTGTGACCTTGAGTAAATTGTTGAAGAAAGCTTTTCTTGCAAAGTGAGGTGGCCAAGATCTGAGAGGGGCCACGGGAGTGAATCAAGCATTGCAACACAGAGCTTGTTTCGAAGGGAAGGAGCAGTGACAATGACACACATTGATGTCCACATGCTTTTGATCCTGCTCAGCTCTCTGTTATACAATGACAGACTCAAGGATTTGAAAACATAGGAAAGAAATAAAAGGCCTGTGAGCAATGGTTAAAGAAAACATTGACTAAAACTCAGGAGCGAGTTTTATTTTCCAAGGGAAAGAAAGAGACTTGAGAAATATTCAGGAGTAACTGCTGGAGAGTGTCTGCAGTGAAGTCCTAGAATCACAGAATTTTAGGGGTTGAAATGGAGCTCAGAGATCCTCCAGCCTCAACTCCCTGCCCTGGGCAGGGACACCTCCCACCAGAGCAGGTTGGTCAAGGCTTCATCCCACCTGGAATGAACATTGCCAGGGTTGGGGCAGCCACAGCCTCTGGAAATGGTGATCTTTCCATCCCAAAATGGCATAAGAGGACTTTGTGGCTGGAAATGATGTATTTCTAGACATTCACATATGTCCTGTCTAAGATAGAAAAGTCACAGTTAGGTAGCTTTGGCCAGGACCCACTAAGGAGGTCATCACTCAGCCTTGGCCAGGGAGATGATGGAATTCCTCTGTGCTCATCCTTGTTTGACAGTTTCAATGCAACTCCTTCTTACCTTCTCTCTAGGCTCGTGTAGGAGGGATGGAGTTCTCCCCAGGGATGGTCTACATCTCTCCAGACAGCCCTCTGAGCTTGCCAGCTATTGTCAGCATTGCAGTGGCTGGTGGGCTCCTCATCATCTTCATTGTGGCCGTGCTGATTGCCTACAAGCGCAAATCCAGGGAGAGCGACCTCACCCTCAAGCGTCTGCAGATGCAGATGGACAACCTGGAGTCCAGGGTGGCACTGGAGTGCAAAGAAGGTAGGATGAGGGTGCAGGTTGATGCTCTGTCAGTGCTGGTAGAAGAGAGTCATCCAGCCACAAAGCTTTGAGGCAAAGCAGCACAAGCAAAAGGAGTGTTGAGCCCCATGGGTGTGGCTCAGACCTGGATCTGATCTGACCTTGCTACTTCCCTGAGTGCAGACATCCTTCCACCTGTCCTAACTGCATTGGCTATTTCACAGTCCAGAGAGAGCCTTGACACATGGCCCTGGGGAAAGGCTGCTCTCTATCACAGGTGTCACTGCTCTTGTCCACCTTCTTCCTCTCCACTGCTGCTTCTCCACTTCTACCTTAATCTCATGCATGTGGCTCTGAGGGCCTTTCCCAGCATGGTGAGGGTGATCTGGGTTGGCATTGCTACATGACTTGTTCCTTTTTTTGTGTCAGCCTTTGCAGAGCTGCAGACAGATATTCACGAGCTGACAAGTGACCTGGATGGAGCTGGGATCCCTTTCCTCGACTACAGAACCTATACCATGAGGGTGCTTTTCCCTGGCATTGAAGATCATCCAGTCCTGAGGGATCTGGAGGTAAGACATGAACATACCTGCCTGCTCTCGTGCCTCCCTGTTTGGTCCTGAATGCAAGAGATGCTGTGCCAGTGGTGGGGACATCGTGGCTTACAATGCTGTGTCCTACCAGGGACAAGACCTGGGTTGAAAGAGGAAGATGATTGCTGCTTAGATCATAGCATTGTAGAATCATTAAGGTTGGAAAAGCCCTCTGAGGTCATCTAGTCCAACAGTTGCCCCAGGACTGCCAAATCCACCACTAAACCATGTGCCCAAGTGCTACATGTGCACGTCTCTTAAATCCTTCCAGGGATGGTGACTCCAGCACAGCCCTGGACAGCCTGTTCCGATACTTGTCCATCCTTTCAGTGAAGAATTTCTTCCTCATATCTAATCTAAACCTTCCCTGACACAACCTGAGGCCATTTCCTTTCATCCTGTCACTTGTTTCCTGTTAAATTCTGTTTGATCACTCACCCATTTGGAAGACTCTCATAGATCTCTGTGCTTTGGGTCTAGCTATTAAGCCTCTTGGTCTTCACTCTCTGTGGTTTGTGTTTTTAGACTGGATTTATTAGTTACTGCTGTGCAGGGACCAGGAGCAAAAGGCTATGTGACAGAGGAGCACGTTCGCCTGTGTCGCTGGAGCTTTGCGTGACCCTCACACTACCAAGAGTGGTTTGTTGTGGTAATCCCTACAAAAACAACCTCCTGCCACTGAAGGAATTTCACCCTTGGTGCCC
Organism: Acanthisitta chloris; assembly: GCF_000695815.1. Taxonomy (NCBI): domain Eukaryota; kingdom Metazoa; phylum Chordata; class Aves; order Passeriformes; family Acanthisittidae; genus Acanthisitta; species Acanthisitta chloris. Next base: position 57,167 of record NW_008672178.1, on the reverse strand, counting down.
TCTGTGCTTTGCAGAGAGGCCAGAAAAGCACAGCATGTCTTCCCATACCCTGCCCACATCTTCCTTCTCTACCCAACTCTCTGAGCACTGGTGGGAGAGCAGTGGGACATTGCCCACCACTGCTGGGGTGTGTGCACAGCCTGTGTTGCCTCATTGATGACATCAGTTCTGATGGGACCCTACATGAGGTGTGCTCATGCTACAAACTGCTTCAGGCTCTGGCAGATGGACAAGCTCTGCTCGAGGAATACCTGGGCCAGAGAACCAGGAGCTGCACCATGGCCGAGGCCAGGGAGGTCATTGGCTGAGCTCTCTGCAAAGTCTTTGGCAGGCTCTGAGCTTCAGAGAGGCTCTGGCAGGGGCTGGTGAGATTGCTGGAGGCCAAGACTGGGGTTAGTTGGCAGGCAGGAGAAGCAGGAGCTGGCACAGGCAGTACCACGCTTGGCTGGCTCTGGAGTCAGAGTTGCCTGTTCATCTCTGCTCCTTCCATTTGGAAGAGCTGAATTTCATCAAACTGTATGGAGAGAACCATCAAAAAACCTGATCTGTCAGCAGGGAGGACTTGTGGGATTGGGTGAGCTGAGTTACATGGTGACTACTAACATATCTTTGCCTTTGGGGTGCAGGTAGAGTGACCTCAAGCTGCTTTCCCTCAGCACCTTCAACAAATGAGCAGGAGAAACGGGGGGTGCCAATTCTCTCCCTCACATACGTGTACACACACCGAGACCCTTTCATTATCCCCACAGCCAGTTTCAATCCCTGTATTCATTAACCCCAGCCAGCTGATCACAGAGGAGCGCTTGACCCCTACAGAGGTCTTAGCACGGATGCTTCCCTGTGTAGATACACACTGAGCTAATGTTTCAATCTGCCACCTTTGATCTCTTCTTCCTTTCATTCCTTTCATTATATTTTTGCCTTAATCCTTTGTAAAGCTTAACAGCTCTGTCATTGTCAACATCTTGGCCTACCAACACGAAGGTAGAATCTCCCATTCTGCTCCTTTCTCTGCAGCACCTAGAAGGAGCTGCTCTTTCTTGCCAAAGGCCCCAGCACAGCTCCTGCAGTGAGAAGGTCTTACTTATTTCCACTTCATTTGCTAATTAACTGCTTCCAGATGCAGCACAAAATACTGTGGTGATTTTTTTTATATTTTTCAATTCTCCATAATAACCCAAGGAGAGACAATATTAAATGTTCAAGCAAGTGAGTTAAAAGTCATTATTGGCAGACTGGGTGGTAGTGGTTGGTTGGTTGGTTGGTTGTCTCAAGCTATTTAGTGTGTAATTTATTTTCTGCATGCAAAAGAAGAGTTAAGAGCTCTAATTTGCAGAATGAAAAAAGTAATGACTCTTTCAGGGGCTTTGCATTACTTGGTTGTTTAAGCATGCCAACTGATTTTCTATTAAAGTGCCAAATTTGGTTGGTTATTAATTCATATATGCCTTGGTGACATGTGTTGCTCTGTGGTGAAACCATTCAGCTTCCAGGGAAGCTTTGCAAGGGCTGAAACAGCTTCATCAGCCACACTGGGGAATGAGTTTGGGGTTCTCTGTGTAGGCTCCAGTTTTGGCTAGACTCAGAAGGACTCCTGGGCCCCTCAGCTCAGGAGGGATATTGAGGTGCTGGAGCAGGTCCAGAGAAGAGCAACGAGGCTGGTGAAGGGACTGGAGCACAAGTGGCATGAGGAGAGGCTGAGGGAGCTGGGGGTGTTCAGCCTGGAGAAGAGGAGGCTCAGGGGAGACCTTAGCACCCTCTGCAACTCCCTGACAGGAGGTTGGAGTCAGGTGGGGGTTGGTCTCTTCTCCCAGGCAACCAGCAGCAGGACAAGAGGGCACAGACTCAAGCTCTGCCAGGGGAGGGTTAGGTTGGATGTTAGGAAGAGATTTTTTAGGGAGAGAGTGATGAGGCATTGGAATGTGCTGCCCAGGGAGGTGGTGAATTCACCATCCCCGGAGGGTTTCAAGGTGAGACTGGATGTGGCACTTAGTGCCATGGTCTAGTAACCACAGTAGGGTTGGACTTGATGTTCTTGGTGCTCTTTTCCAACCTGGTTGATTGCATGGTTCTCAGAAAGAGTAAATCTCTCCATGGGCTGTGGAGTCAAAGCTCTAGCTTTGAGGTTCTAAATGATTCTGTGGTAAAAACTAGTTCACCAACCTCTCACAGCTGAGGGATACATTAGAGACTTATCAACCTCTGTCTCCAAACCACCTCACCTCCCAAGCCCAGGGGTCCTGTGCACTGGGACCTCAAATATAGGTCCCAGCTTGGTGTGTCCTCTCACACCTTCACCTATCCAGTTCTTCAACCCAAAGCTCAGCTGCTCAGCCACTGCCTCACTGCATCTCTTCATCTCAAAACCTCATCCTGGACTCTCTTCACCATTTATTCCTTGCTGCTTCTCTCAGCTTCATAAAGCTGAACCCCTAAGCAGGTTTCTTGTGGGGATGAGAAAGAAGTTTCAGGTGAAATTGGAGTAAGACTTCAGCTTGACTGCACTAAAAACATAACATGGTGTGGAGCCACATCTAGGCACTAACAATCTCCTTGTGTTGTAAGGTTCAGAGGAGTAAACACAGGGTTGGATAAGAATCATCTGGCTTAGTTTGGAGGTCTCTCAGGCTTTGTAATCATTAGATCATTTGTGGACTCTGTTCCTTTCTTTCCTCAGCTCGAGGAGCAGGAGGGATGAGGGCAGAGAGGTGGCAATGGGTGTGTGACCCCCGTGTGGAGGTCTGACAGTGGGTAACGAGGGAAAGACACCAACTCCCTTTCTTCTTGTGCAGGTACCTGGCTATAGAGTGGAGTGGAGAAAGGCCTGAAGCTCTTTGCCCAACTCATCAACAACAAGGTGTTCCTGCTCTCCTTCATCCGCACGCTCGAGTCCCAGCGCAGCTTCTCCATGAGGGACAGGGGCAATGTGGCCTCACTCATCATGACAGTGCTGCAGAGCAAGCTGGAGTATGCCACTGATGTCCTCAAACAGCTCCTGGCTGACCTCATAGAGTGGAGAAAGGCCTGAAGCTCTTTGCCCAACTCATCAACAACAAGGTGTTCCTGCTCTCCTTCATCCGCACGCTCGAGTCCCAGCGCAGCTTCTCCATGAGGGACAGGGGCAATGTGGCCTCACTCATCATGACAGTGCTGCAGAGCAAGCTGGAGTATGCCACTGATGTCCTCAAACAGCTCCTGGCTGACCTCATAGACAAAAATCTGGAGAGCAAGAACCACCCCAAGCTGCTTCTGCGGAGGTAAGGATGCCCTGGGGGTGGAGAGAGTTGGGCTCCCACAGCTCTGTGGGAAATCTGAGTTAGAAATCTGCTGCTCTGTAATGAACGTGTTTTCCCTGCCTAGGAAGTGCTGCCACTTCTCTGTTTAGGATCAGATTCATCTCCTTTTCAGTCTGGACCAATCCTTCTGCTCCTGTCAGGGCAGTCTTCTGGAGACAAGTGACCTTTGCCACCGCTCAGAGCCGACTTTGAGGGGCTCTCAGCTGATTCTGATGGATGGCTTGGGCAGGGAGGAGAGCTCTGGAGCCTGCTGGGAGACCTTCCAGCTGGCACACAGCCCACTGTGGAGAACCAGCAGGAAAGAGGGAGCAGAATACTCTTCCTGGCATCCAGGGCAGCAATGCCAGGGGCAGAGGCTGCACTTTGCTTTGGTGTCACTTGCCTCCCTGATGGGTTTCACGCCCTCCAACCTGGCTGGTGACCACCCCCCAGCTGTCCCCAGGCTTCCTCTCTGTGCTTCTCCTCTGATGCTGGATGGCACTGCCTCCTTCCAACTGTCTCCCCACTTTGTTTCCTCATTTTTCTTCCCCTTTCTCCTCCATCTCTTTATCTTCCCTTGGTCATTTCTAGCTTGTCCTGAGCATCCCATCTTTCCTCTTTCTCCTTCTTCCAGCTCTTTTCTAACTCTGGTCCTCTTTGTTGGAAAAGAAATGTGGCTTTTGGAAGAAGACACAGGGAACGAAGGTGGCACCTCCAGTGGTCCAAGCTGTGAAAACACAAGGGATGTGGTTTCTGGGTGAGAGGGAGGTCCTGCACTGTGCAGCACCAGCACAGAATCTACTGCTGAACAACTGAACTGCTCAGTGTTTTGTGTCAGGAGTTGGTGTGAGGTCCTCAGCCAATTATTTGGAGCAGCTGGATTCAACTCAATGCTTCCCCTGTGTCCCCTTGAATCTGGGGATGGAAGAGAATCTTCCAACCCCTTTCTGCAGTGTCAGTTTTGGAGGTACTGGACAGACAGGAGCTGGCAGAAATGATTTTGCCACCTCACCTGTGTCTAGTGTTGATCTCACATGGCATCTACAGCCTCAAAGAGGTTTTCAGGCCAGAGAGCAACCAGAAGAAGCAGGAACCCCTGTGTGGCCTTGGTGATAGCAGGATGAGGAGGAGCCACTTTAATTCACCTGGGCAGAGACTCCTACTTTCCTCTTGGACAACACCAGTGCAGGTACTGGAGCCAACACAGGTTTCTCCTGTGCTCCTGCTGTCCACAGCACATTTACAGATCTGAGTCAGTCCTTCTGTAGGAAAAGTTCACCCTGAAGCCTGGAGATGGATTTTTGTTTGATTGAGGACAGTGTTCAGCTGCAAAATGATGAGCTCTGTGTATGTGCCACATTGACACATTGAGGAGTATAATCACTCCCAAATGCCAGGGAGATAGTCAGTGCCAGATAACTGTTCTCTGGTGAATCAGATCTGTCTCTCTTGAGTATTTATATAGCCTACTTGACATATGGCCTAGCTCTGAGCTCCTCATATTTGATGGAGTTATCCTCCCTGAGCTCCTTTGAGAAGATTCCCTCAAACATTGTCAACTCAGTTTTGTTGCTGGAGAAACTGAAACACAGACATGCAGGGACTTAGAGTCACAGGAAAATCAACAAGGATTTGCCTCCAAGTTTCCTAAGTCCAAAATAAAGCAGAGAACCTAGGACGTGCTAAGTCCTGATGGTACCATGCCAGACATTCCATGGCGCTCAGAGATCTGGGCAGGAAGATCCAAGGCCAATCCTTTGACTAGCTCCTTTGATACAACCAGAATGACTAACTTAGCTCTAATTGGCCTCTTCTTCCTCCCTGATTTTAGGACAGAGTCTGTGGCTGAGAAGATGCTCACCAACTGGTTCACCTTCCTTCTGTACAAGTTCCTCAAGGTAAGAGGAGCAGCATGGCTGGAAGAACAGCTGCTTTAATACATTTCTTCTTGGGGAGGTTTAATGGAGGCAAAAGCATTAAAGGAAAGGGGTTTTTTTTCTCCCTCTGGAAGGAGGTCAGTGCCTAATGGGAGAGGAACTGTTTTCTGATCCAGGGAGAACAAAGAGGGACACTTTGTTAGAGAGGCAGCCTGGTGGTCTTTCTCCTGGGATCTAAGGGGCAGTGCTGAAACATGAAGGAGTTCAGAGCCTGATTGAGACCTGTGTGGAAAATGCTCTCCTTTCACTAGCAGACTGAGGTCTCCATCATGTGGTGACCCATATTTCCAGTGCCTAGTGGCTGGAGATCTCCTTCCCCCCCCAGTTCAGAGGCAGTACTGAGAGACAGCCCCAGCTGAAGGGACTCTCACCAGCAAAAGAGGCAAAGGACTTGAAATGCCCCCAGAACCATCTTGTTCCTCCCAGAGGGTCTCCTTGGGGTATTGGGTAGTGAAAAAAAGAGTCTTTCAGCCTCTGAGACCTGCTGGGTGATGGCAGTTTCCTCTTGGGGACCCACACTGAGCCTCAACCATGCCAATTCCTCAAACTCAGAGGCAGTTTTGGGAAGGAGTTTTGTTCTGCTCCTCTCCCCCACTCCCAATGCAGCTGCTAAATAGCCTAACACCTTACAGCCTCATTTGCACCGAATAACCACTCTCTGCCTGGCAATTCGAGGCTTTACAAATAAACCTCAACCCCCTGAGCTTTCCTCAGCCACAATCAGTTCAAGGATGAACACATGGGAAAGTTTTGAAGGTCCCTGGAAGGTAATTTCAGTGCCTTCAGTATCAGATCCCTGCTTTGAGCTGAAAGGAAAGGATATAAGGAGGTGACTCTCTAAAGAGCTGCTTTTATAATAGGCTTTTTTCACCCCACTCAGCTACTTGTCTTCTTGCCTTAGCCTGAACAGAGGCCTGATAAGGGCAAGAGACAGGCACACAGAAGCAATATGCTGCTGGCAGATAAGCTAATTAAGTGGGAGACAGGTGTAGGGAGTGAGAAAGGGACCACTTTGCTTCTGATTATTAACTTGTTGTTCCTGGGATTTACACCAGAGGAAAATGACCTGCTCATTTTGTTGGGACACTGCAAGAGGAGAGGGAGAGGAGGGGAGGAAGGATGGCTGGAGGGGAAGGGAGGCAGTAGCAGAAGGCATGAGATGGGGTGAGTGGCAGGGAGGGTGCTGAGGGAGGGCAGCAAGGCTGGGAAAAGCATGGGAAGAGGAATGCAGGGAATGTGAATGATGGGAAGGAGAAATCAGGGAGGTTCTGCTTGTTGCTGTCCTGTGCTGGGCCCCACACATCTGACAGCACCAGTGGAGCCACACAGATCCAGGGACACATCTCCCCTGGGTCATGGAGCTGCTCCTGCCTGAGCATCCCTGTTTGCCTCCAGCATAAGAGTTCTCAGGAGACTGTGCAGTCTGCCTAGACACCCAGAACAGAGCACCAACAGTTTCAGAACTGCCTCCAGGGCTTCTGGAACCCATCCCACCACCTGCAGAGCTCTGGTGGCAATGATTGAACATCTCCTGCAAGGCTCTGCTGGTCCCAGCAAGCACTGACACCTCTGTCCTGTGACAGGACCCTCGAGGGCTGTGGAAGTGTAGGGTCACCTCTGCTCCTGGGCTGTATGGAACAGGCTGTTCCCACGGATGTGTCTGTCTGGAGGGCTTGGGGATGCCAAGCTGTGGCAGTCACTGAGACACAGTGTAGGTTGGATTCTCACCTCTACTCCTTCTGTTTCTCCTCATGGCTGTCTCTCATCCCTGCAGGAATGTGCTGGTGAGCCTCTCTTCTCCCTTTTCTGTGCCATCAAGCAGCAGATGGAGAAGGGCCCCATCGACTCCATCACGGGGGAGGCTCGGTACTCACTGAGTGAGGACAAGCTCATCCGACAGCAGATCGACTACAAGACACTGGTGAGTGCCCTGAGCACCTTCCCATGGGCTTGGCCAGAATCTGCTAGCTAAAGGGGTCTGAGAGAAAAGAAGGGCTATGTTAGAGGTACACACTGGAGGGACCTCTTAGGGCTGCTCTAGAGCTACTGCAGCTATTCCCCTTCAGCACACACAAGTCAAAGGAAAATGAACTTGATTTCAAGAGGAAACTAATGCCTGTCAGAGTCATTTGCTTCAAATGGAGTTGTCTGCATGATGCAAGATACACATTGCATATGTGCAGCTTTAGCTTCTGCTCTGAGATCACACCCTTTTCCCACTTGATTAAGGAGTATCAATTAAAGAGCATTAGATATCTCTTCTTAGTGTGTTTGTGGCCTTCATTCTTTCCTGGATGCACTAAATCCACTTCTAAGTCTCTGTGGGATGAAGAACACTTCCTCAGTCTTCAATGATCCTTGTAATTTCTTGATGGTCATGTCTTTGTTCTCAGAAAACCCTAAATTTTAGGATGGTCAGAAGATGCTCTGATCTGCTCAGATTGTTTTATTTGCACTTTCAAATGAGGGACATTCATCTCACTTAACTCTCGATAGCTCTGAGAGCTGTGCACAGTCACAGAATCATAGGCTCACAGAATGGTTTGGGTTGGAAAGGACCTTAAAGATCATCAATTTTCAAACCCCAGTTTGTGTTAGCTCTTTGACCTGTCTTAGACCTTAGCTCAGATGAGCTGATGCTAGAAATAGCTGCTTGTCTTCTGTTACTACAGTCTAGAGCAGAGATCTGACTGACTCCCAGTCTGGTGAGGGCTTAGACTTTGTGCTTAAATAAGGCCACAGTTTTATTATCGTAGTGTGTTAAGGGGTTGGAATGGACCTTAGAGATCATCCAGCCCCAACCCCCTGCCCCTGGCTTTCTTTCCTTTCCATTTTGCATATTAAATCAACCTTTCCTCTTGACCGATCAGCACAGCGTTCTTTGCTGTTCCATGTGGTTGTGTAGCAATTCCAAGGCCTTGTCTCACAGGAGAGAGGGAGCACAAGGAAGGGAAATGCAGACACGGAGCGATCACTTTGAGCAGAGGAAATCCCCCAGATCCTTTTAGGCTGATAGAAAGCAGCAGCAAAGGGCAGTAATTATACAGCAGCCTGAACAAAGCTCTCCTCCACTCGCTTTGTGCTCTTTGATGTTAATCACTTCTCCCTCTTACATCTCAAGAGCAGACAAATCTATCCCGATAGGAATCTCAGCAGATTTACAGAGATCAGCTTCGGTGAAGGAGATTAGGAAGCAGTAGCATATGAATAGGATTGTTCTTCGTTTCTGTTTCTCTTGATTCCTGTTTTATTTTGTCCTTCCTCTGCTTCCTTGAGCAGTCTGACATCCCTGATTTCAAATACATAGGGATGAAATAAAGGCAGAAATGATTCAGTATTTGGAGTATGGGAATTCCCTCAATGTCTCCTGTTCTCTACCCAAGGGACACAGTCACCACTGTGAGTTTGCAGTGAATGGGGCTAAAATTCACTGGGATGTTCATGTATCACAATATGTTAAGGGGTTGGAATGGAGCTTAGAGATCATCCAGTGCCAACCCCTGCCCTGGGCAGGGACACCTCCCACCAGGGCAGGTTGCTCAAGGCTCATCCAACCTGGAATGAAACACTGCCAGGGCTGGGGCAGCCACAGCCTCCCTGGGCAACCTGGGCCAGTGTCTCACCACCCTCACATTAAAATCAAGAGTGCTTGGTGGCTGTTTGACTGAGTCACATCACAATTCCAGCAGTGGGACACATGGAAAAAGGATGTTGGCATTATTTCCAGAAGACAAGGACAGGGCTTCTTTTGGAAGTCTCAGACTTGATGATCTAAGAGATCTTTTCTAACCTAAATGATTCTATGATTTAGTCTTTAACCTTCATTAATCCTGACCAAATGGTTTAAAACATGGGTTTGAATATGATTTGAGTGAAAAGCAGATCCAAAGGAATTGACTTATCCAGGGAGAAAAGTGAAGACAGAATAGATGGAGACATCTGGAATGAATTATTTTTACAACACACACCTCAGACACTAGATTTAGATTGTTTCAGTCTGATTTCTCTCCAAACCAGTTAGCTCCAAGTTGCTGTCTGCCAGGTCCTACAGTGCTCCAAGGGAGCAGCCCTTGGTGTCCTGGGATCTTGGTAGTCTGGAACAATTCCTGTATTTACAAAGGGATTTTTCACTCCAGGAGAAATTAAGCTAGTACTAAGTACCTTCCTGTGAGGAACTGAACTGAACTCCAGGTGTTTGCATCAGAGCTTGCTCTGACTGGCATCAGCTCATTGTGGCCAGCAGGTCAAAAGAGGTGATTCCTCTACTCTTGAACTGAACTCCAGGTGTTTGCATCAGAGCTTGCTCTGACTGGCATCAGCTCATTGTGGCCAGCAGGTCAAAAGAGGTGATTCTTCCCCTCTACTCTGCTCTGGTGAGGCCCACCTGGAATACTGCACACAGTCCTGGTGTCCTCAACATAACAAGGACATGGAACTGTTGGAGCAAGGCCAGAGGAGGCCATGAAGTTGCTAAGAGCACTGGAGCATCTCCCCTGTGAGGACAGGCTGAGGGAGTTGGGGCTGTTCAGCCTGGAGAAGAGAAGGTTGTGTGGAGACCTCAGAGCAACTTTTCAATCTCTGAAGTGTAGTAGAATCATTTAGGTTGGACAAGACCTTTCAGATCATAGAGTCCAACCACAAACCTAACACCTGTGCAGGCTCTTAGCATTCAGGTGTTTACTTTTTGGATATTCCCAAGGAGTTTGCAGATGAAGAGGTTTCTGCTGGCAAGGAATGGGCACAACCCAGGAGGGCTGCAGAGGGCTCCATCAACTAATAACCTCAATGCTGGATGCATTTCATCAGTGCTTTTTATGTATAGTTCTGTGATCCTTTTAGATGAAAAGATGCCACAGGACTGTAAATCTGTGCCATTATTATTATTATCTGAATTGATGATGCTTCAATACTTCTGGAAGTGACATCTAAATAACAGCATTAGGATCTAATCAATATCTCATATTTACATCTCCCCCTTTCATCCAGCAAGATCACAGAGCTCTTTGTAAGCAGTATCTTCACAAGTCCCTCTTAGTTGAGCATAACATCACCAAAGGGAGCCTGGAGAGCCACTGTGTAATTATACTGAGAGGATTTCACCCTGTTTTAACCAACTCTGAGTTCCCACTGCATCTTAGGAGATGAAGGTGGAAAGCACTGGAGAGTCCAATACCTCTTGTGCACTAGAGAAGGGAATTTACAGCCAAGGTGGAAGTTGTCTAAGGCACCAAAACTAATATGTCTGCACTTGTAAAAGTGGCACAGGAGCATTTAATGACTGTGTATAGCCTGGAGCACCACTGAACATTCCTTTTGAGTGCTAGGTTTATAAAGCTTTGCAGACTTCACACTCCTGTAGCCAGAAGAGAGCAGAATGGTCACCAGAGCCATGGCCCAAGGGTTAGCAGGCAGGTTGCTATTAAACACTGGGGGGGAGGTGTGGGGAGGGGTTTTGAGGTATTCCCCATCACCAGCCCATATGTTTTGCATATGCTCTTGGATAGAGTCTTTGGAGAAAATTCAATTTCCCTTTAGAGAAATGAGAGGCCTCTAGTTGGGTCAGTGTTCTTCTTCTATATGTGAGAGCAGAAGTTGTTAGAATGATAGAGTCATCAAGGTTAGAGGAGACCTCTGAAATCATCAAGTCCAATCATTAACCTGTCACTGCTGGAACCCCTAAACCAGATCTTCCAGTGCCACATCGACACCTCTTAAAACACCTCTAGGGATGGTGACTCCACCATCTCCCTGGGCAAACCTATTCCAGTGCCTGAACACCCTAACAGACCTCTGTGCCCTCTTGAAGGAAGGAATACTCTTGCTACCCATTTTTCCTACTGTAGCACCCTAATTCCCTCTGGCTTCTAGGACACAGATGAGGGACAACCACATGGTACCTGTGCTGCTGTGAAATGTGTGGTGTGTCTCATTGCCTCTCTCTCAGGTCTTGAGCTGTGTGAACCCTGACAACGTGAACAGTGCTGAGATCCCAGTGAAGATCCTCAACTGTGACACCATCACACAGGTCAAGGAGAAGATCCTTGATGCCATCTTCAAGAACGTGCCCTGTTCCCACCGGCCCAAAGCTGCTGACATGGACTTGGGTATGTGATTGCACCTGGGCAGGGGGAAGGGGAGGTGGGAGACAGCCAACCTCCATCCAAACACTCTGCTGGAGCAGGTGCCACCTCTCCAGACTGAGTGGACCCTCTGCAAGGCAGAGCACAGCAGTGGTGAGAGGACAGAGGTTATATTATGTTGGTGTATGTGGTCCTGACTTATGAAATCTTGAGGACTTAGAAAGCCCTGGAGGGAAATGTGGAGGAACGGAGCAAGATCTGCTCAGGGCATTGCTGGGGGGTCTGGTAAGGGATTGGGAACTGCATTGTGGCTGTGTCTGCCAGAATTTGACCTTCAGTGAAAGAGACTCAAGTGGTGAATGATGGAGCCTCTAAAACCCAGCAAAGTTGTGGAGGAGCTACAAGGAGTAGGAATGGACTGAGGCCAAGAAACAATTCACAGGACTAATGGAGACAGGAACGAGAGGTCAGGGATTAAAGCTAAGTGTCTATGTGTGAGTATGTGTAGAGGAGGGAGAGATTCCTAACAGAAATTGCTCATGAAAGGCAGTTAGAATAATGAAAGAAGCTGCCAAGAACAGCAGCAATAAAGAACAGGTCATATACATCATGAAGAAAGGACCCACAGTGATTCTGGAGCTGCTGGGAGGCAGCAGGGAAGTGGTGAGTGAGGCAGGGCAGGGAGCCAGGGCACAGCACTCTGGAGGAATGGGGTTTGCAGACACATCTCTGCACCTTTCTGGTGCTGGATGGTGGCCACAGAGCCCACTGCCTTCAGATCTCAGGCTGGATGGGAATGGGAAGTAGTTTGTTCTGCTGTGAGGATGAATGATGCATCCCTAATGGAGCAGGAATTCTACCTGCATGCTACAAACACCAGGGATAAATTGGAGTCCACAGATTCCACTGTAGCTGGGATAACCTACAGACACAGAAGTGTGTGTGTGCAGGGTCCCAGTTGGCCCCTAACCATTCTGCATCCAGAATTGTTGCTGGTTTAAGTAATACTGACCTATCTGAGGCCAGGGTGGATGAGGCTTGGAGCAACCTGGTCCAGTGGAAGGTGCTCCTATCCATGGCAGGAGGTTGGAACTAGATGATCTTTAAGGTCCCTTCCAACCCAAACCATTCTGTGATTCTGTGACCTGCTGAGTGGTGCTGAGGCCCAGCAAGTTCCAGAAGTATGAGCATCTGTCCACCTCAGAGGAGAGACTTGCCCATAGTGCCAAGAGACTGGCAGATGAGCAGCTCTTCAGTCAACAGCACTGATGGGGGAAAAATACCCCACAAAACACAACAAATCCCCCCCTTAACTAGTAGAAAAGTCTTGGCAGCAGCAATGTAGTTGCAGCTAACACAGTGGGAGGAGCAGGACTGGCCTGGGTGGAGCAGGAGTAAGATGCTCAGAGCCACTGTGCTTGTGATCTCTCTTTCAAGGACAGTTTGGCTGGCAGTGACCACTGTGAGACAGCTGCAGGGGAATGCAGTGGCACTGCTCTTTGGAGCAGAGGTGGGGGATGAGTGTTGTCTTGGGGCTTATTTCTTGGCACTGGGGAGTCCATTTAAAAACCACTTTGATGAGGTGAGGTTGGAAGCGAAGAGAGAGTGGAAATGGCTATGTACCTTCATGGAGTGGGATGAAGCTTAAGCTGTGCCAGGAGAGGTTCAGGTTGGACATGAGGAAGAATTTCCTCCCAGAAAGGGTGATCAGACACTGGAATGTGCTGCCCAGGGAGGTGGTGGAGTCACCATCCCTAGAGGGGTTTAAGGACAGACTGGGCATGGCACTTAGTGCCTTGGTCTAGTTGCCATAGTGGTGTTAGGTTGCAGGTTGGATTTGATGATCTCAGAGGTCTTTTCCAACCTTAGTGAGTCTGTGGTTCTGTGATACACACGTTCAGCTATAGCTTTTTACAGGAAAAGCTGTTTCTTGGCACCTGGCAACCTTCAGTGGCATTGCAGGCAGCAGGGGCAGAGCAGAAAGCATCGCTGGTCGTTAGGAAGCAACACAGAGCTCTGAGCATCAAGCTGCCCCAGGCTGGAAGCTCAGCACTGCCGAATGGCTGGATCAGTGCTCACAGTAGGTCAGAGCAATGACTGTAATCTGCCCCTGCAATCGATGGCTTTCTAAACAGCAGCTACAATTTCCTGGGCTTTCTGGCCATAGCCAGGCCAGATTGCTCACAGGGAAGAAAGCAAACAAGCTAATGAGTTGTTTTGAGTTGTTAAATGCAGGGGAGCTGCAGACAGAGGGACATGTGTGCGTGGCCAATGTCAGGATGCTTGGCAGTTTCCCAGGCAACTCGTGCCAGGGGGTTGTCAGCTGAAAACATTTATTTTGGACACCCTGAGGAGGTTACATTGGAGTCCCAAAGCCCCAAATTGCAGCCCTCGAAGTAAAGATTTCTTTCTGTGGTGGGGAGTTTTGTTATTATCATTTTTTAAAGTCTTAGCCATAAATAAAATAGGCCAAATTTGGGAAAATATTGAGGTGTGAGGATCACAAAGCAGGAATTTGGCTTCATGCTGAGGTATTTGTTCTTCCCTGTGTTTTGGATGCTTGTGGAAAGAGGCTGCTGAGGTGGTGGGAGCTGCTAGGGTTTGGCTGCCTTGAAGGCACTTGGGACAAGGCCTGGAGGGACAGGACACAGGGAATGGCTTCCCACTGCCAGAGGGCAGGGACAGATGGGATATTGGGAAGGAATTCCTGACTGGGAGGTGCTGAGACGCTGGCACGGGGTGCCCAGGGCAGCTGTGGCTGCTCCATCCCTGGGAGTGTTCCAGGCCAGGATGGATGGGGCTTGGAGCAACCTGGGCTGGTGGGAGGTGTCTCTGCCCATGGCAGGGGGTGGAACTGAATGGGCTTTGAGGGCCTTTCCAACCCAACCCATTCTGTGATTCCATGATTCATTCTATGCAGAATGACATATTTCCCAGGCATCTTTCACCTCTGTGTTCTGAAATGAACTTTTATTCCTGACCACAATGGTCAGTCCTCCACCCTAGAGGCACAGCTGAGTTTCTCTTCTCTCCCTAGAGCTCATCACATATATTTACCCATTTCTCTTTCCTACCCACCTGGCTGTACTGGGCCCCTGCAACACACCGACGAAAGGTTTATTCTCCTTTTACTCCCTCTCACCTGGTAATTAGTGAGAAGGGAACAAATAAGACCAAAAACTTCCCCCATATCTTCAGACTAATCTCTCAGGAGCACAAGTGATCATGAAACAGGCATTAAGCCACATGGATTTGTTCCACACACCATTGCTGTGCAGTGTCAGCTGCAAACCATGGCACAGCCCTTCATGGGAGGCTTGGGAGCTCCAGGAACAGAGTGGGAAGCACAGCATTAGGCTGGAATGGATTGTGTACGTCATGGCCTAGAAGTGCCTGTAAAGGATGGAGCAACTGAGGATGAGTAGCTCAAGTGAAGGCACTTGAAGTGAGCTGGAACATCCATCCATTTCTTCCATCCTCCATCCATTTGTGAGTATTTCAATTGCCCCAGAAAAACATTCTCTCTGCTGCACTTTTCTCCCTTGTTCAATAGGCATTTTCAGGGTGATCTGGATCACAGGGAAGACATGAGGGAGGCAAAGCATCTAGAGGATCTGAGGTGCAGGATGGCATCTCCCCACTGAGTCATTCCCTAGCCAAGCATTGCTGCAGCTCAATCACCTCCTTGTCAAAGGCACCTGGAATTTCCTTTTTCCCTGTCAAGTTGAACAGGAAGGTTGTTGCTTAAAAAAAATAAAAGAAGAAAGAAAGAAAAAAAAACCTGAAGAAGTAATTCCTGCATGCAATAAAAAGATACACTATCTGCTGAATGAAATATAAAGGCTTCACAGCAGCTGTCTCCTGAGTTTGCATTTACCACTGCTCCTGATTGGAAGGCTTGATAAAGATAATGGGATTTTTACCTCCCTCCCCCTCTCTGGAAGGTGGAAGTGTAACAAATTGGATTGGAGTGTGTCTCTCCTTTGTGGCAGCTCGCAGAGGAGTGCACAGATCTGAGGAGAGAGGGGCCAGGGTGCTGCTGCCAGCGAGGACAAAGCTAACAGTGTGCACTTAGTGCTGTGGATATGGATGTCAGGGTCACCTTTTCCCTGCCCATTTCCTTGCAGATCAGTGTATGACCCCCTGAGCTGGCACTCATGGGGAAGGGGAATGTGTATGAGACTAGGAACAGTTGGGGGGCACAACTGGAGGGTCCTTTCCTTGTCTTTGCTCAGCTTCATGATGAAGTGATTTGTATTTGGTCTGGGAAGATGGAGCCAGAAGCTCTGAATGTGCCCTGCAGGGTGTTTTCCTCCTTGTCTTGTGCAGTCAGACTGACCTGTCCTCTTCCTCACATGGTCACTCCTTTCAGGAAGGCCAAGGCTTGGGAATCCCCTGTGATTCTGCAGGAGCACAAAAGGCTTGAGGTGACACCTCCTGGTGTCCTCAGCTCTCCTGGAGCAGAGGGAAATCTGCTCTCAGGACCTTGTCCAGCCCTTGGATACAAACCAAGTAGAGAAGGAGGAAAGCTGTGCCCACCCTCACATCAGAGCCCAGTGCAACACCAAGAAGCTGTGCATCCCTCCCAAAAAACTGTGTGTGTGTGTCTCTCCCCAAAGATGAGTCAGGAGAGAGGAGAACCACAGGAACATGCAGAGCCCTGAAGGAGAGAGGTCAGAGAGATGCTGTCCCCAAAACACCATGAAGAAAGCACATAAGAGATACTCTGACAGCAGAATTGATTTGGCACCTTGTGAGGCACTTGGTAAAAACACCATTGCCCAGCCCAAACTTCAGCATTTTGTGCTCTTCCAAGCAATGTCTGGGACCAGTTAGGTTCCAGGAATTCAGTCCAGGTGGGAATGAGCTTGGAGCATCATCCTCAGACATCCCAAGGGTAGTGTAGGTGAGGATCTAAGGGACTGGAGCAGCTGAAGGGCAGTTCAGGCTCAGTGCTTAGCCAACACAACCTTTGCTCACTCCTGGAGTGTCTCTAGCCAAAGGAACACCCAGCAATAAACACAGTTGCTGACCTCTTCCTGCTAATTTACATGACTAATGAAGGCAAGTGCAGCTTTCCCAAAGCATTTTAATTATGTGATAAGAAAACTGCTGAAACCAAAAGAAATTTGCAGTGGTCCTTGCATTTTTTCTATGAGGAAAACCAGGCAAGGGTGGCAGGTGATGTCTCCATATCCAAGAGTTCATTTTAATTAGCTCCTGCAAATGAATAGACTTTCTGCTTTGGCTCTGGCTTAGCTGTATGTGGTTGGGTCACTGAGACATGCCAAGCAGCTATAGCTTTGGATGCTCCAGGTTGTCTGTGATAAAGCCACAGCTTTCCCTGCTGTCACCAGGTGATGCTACATGTCCTTTTGGCCATGCTTAGATGTTCCTTGCTTTAGGCAAGTCTCTGAGTCCTCTGTGGGGAAAGCTCATGGCTTCATGATCTTAGAAGTATTTTCCAGCCTTAGTGACTCTATGGAGTTTCCTTCAAGACTTGAGCAACAAAGACTTGTGCTCTAGTGCTGCACAAGGAGAGGAGGATTCATTGTTTCAGGGTAGAGGCTGGAGAAGTGGATGTGGTCAGAAACAGGAGCCCTTCTGCCCACAGGCATGTGCTGAAGGCTGGTAGAGGTGAAATCCTCCACAGACATGGTCTCTGTCCTGATGCTGAGGCCTTCCTGTTCTCCATCACTGCTGGGTTTGAGGTGTGAGAAGTGTTGTGTGAGCACTAATGGAGATGAACTGAGCCCAGCACAGGCTCTGGTGCTGTGTTGAACTGCTCTGCCCAGGAGAACCTTTTCTGGGGCAGGTGGACATGTCTCAGGTATTGGGAAAGGCTGAGTCTGTGCTGCTAAAGGAAAGGGGACCAGGGCTGGATTTCTATCCCTGCCACAAGTGACATTTACTTCTGTCCCATGGTGATTGCTAACGTATGGTTGGTCTTGGAAACAATCACATTGGAGCAAGACTAGAGCCATAAATCAGCTAAGAGTTAAGGACTGTGGATAATCAGTGTAAAGGCAGTGAGTGATGTGCTGCTACATGGGGTACAACCTGCACATGTGTGACTACATGGGACATGGGCACAGTGGTTACCAAGGCTCTGGCCCTGCCACAGGCTCTGCACAGCAGAGTTCAATGTGTCTTTTCTCCTTGCAGAGTGGAGACAAGCAAGTGGGGCCAGGATGATCCTTCAGGATGAAGACATCACTACCAAGATAGAGAATGACTGGAAGAGGCTCAACACACTGGCACACTACCAGGTAACTGTGTGAGGGGGTGGCTACATGGTAGAGCAGCTAAGAAAACAAAAAGGAGAAGGGCAAAATGTTATTCTCTTGCCCAGGGAAATAAATGGTGGAATTAGCACATCTGGAAGTGTTCTGAAGACATGTGGATGTGGCACTTGGGGGACATGGTTTACTGGTGACCATGGTGGTGTTAAGTTAATGGTTGAACTCAATGATCTTAAAGGTCTTTGCCAACGTTAAGGATTCTGCGGTTCTAAGATGCAGAGGTAAACAGTGGTTGAGTGGGCAATAACTGGGCAGAAGCCCTATGTGGAGTACATCCATCCTGTTCCACTGTCCTTGTGGTAATTACCCTGCACAGTGCTAGAGAGGGAATTACAAATCTCCAAGAGGGACATCCCTGGGGAGTGAAGGATGTGGAGATGTGCTCATTAGGACAACATGAGCTGGCATTTCTCATGTAGACAAACAGTAAACATCCCCCTTTTTCCAATGCATCAGAGGCCTTCTAATGCCAGCAGAGTTCAGAAGGATGGAAGAGAGAAAGGCAAAAAAAGAGGGAGGCTTAGTGTCTGCAAGAAGGAGGAGGGAAAGTAGCATGGCTGGAGACCATGGTGTAGTGGGGAACTGACCTAGGAACATCACTGGGAGAAGAGAAGGTTGTATGGAAACCTCAGAGCAACCTGCCAGGAGCTGAAGGGACTGCAGGGAAGCTGCAGAGAGACTCTTGGGTAGGAGCTGCAGGGACAGGACAAGGAGCAATGGGGAGAAATGGAAAGAGGGAAATTGAGATGAGGTCTCAGGAAGAAGTTTTCCCTGTGAGGGTGGTGAGACGCTGGCCCAGGTTGCCCAGGGAGGCTGTGGCTGCCCCAACCCTGGCAGTGTTTCATTGCAGGTTGGATGAGCCTTGAGCAACCTGCTCTGGTGGGAGGTGTCCCTGCCCAGGGCAGGGGTTGGGGCTGGATCATCTCTGAGCTCCATTCCAACCCCTTCACAATCCATGAACCCTTGTTTTCAATCCTTGTCCTGGTCCATGTGACCTGCTTTGGGTCAGGCCTTCCCTTCATCTCTGCCTGACCTAGAAATCCATAAGAGAAAGCTAAAGATGCCTGAAAATACCTTACACAAGTGGTAGCTTTAATGAAAAATTGGAGTTTTGGTCAAAAGAAAAAAAAAACCCAACAAAAAACCCGGCTCATTAACCTGAATCCAATGCTGTCAATTTTGTCATTTCCTCAATCACAGCACAGTGATGTGTGTTTCATAACAGGATTCTTTTCCCTTTCCATTTGAGGGCTGACCTGAGGAGGCAGCAAGCAATCATTTGAAAAGGAAACCAAACTTTCACTTCAGCTTGACTGCAGCATTGTTGCCTGCCTCCTTTTTCTCCAGAGGGAGCAGGGACATTCTCTCTTTCATTTCATCAACAAACCAGGCAGAATTTTCTTCCCTCACTCTGCTTTTTCAAGGGTTTTCTTTTTTTGCTTCAGGCAATGAGCTCCAAGCTATATGATGAGCTGGGGCAGAACAGGTCCTCAGCTGCCAGGGTACATGGTTTTCCTGGCTGTCCTGAGGGCAGACATGGAGCATGCTGGGACAGACACTGAGATTCCTCTTGCCTCAGTTTCCCCATCCACAGTGTGGGGCTAAAACTACAAAGAGCCAATAATTGCCTTCTGTGACTGCTGAAGGGCTATTTAATTAGCCTCTTCAGTGCTTTGAAGATGAAAAACTCTATGCAAGTGCTAATTATTGTTATTATTACCCAGACAAGAGTTAGATGTTGTTAGCAGGGGTTTTTTTTCCCCCAACTCCTTTTATGATGTCTTAGTTATCCCAAATATTCCTGATATGGCTCTTTTGAGCCATTGGCTTGTTAACATTTTGGATGTGGGACCCACGTGGTTTGCCAAGCTCTAGAAAGAGAAGGTTTGGCTCCTTTAAGAAAGCCCTGTGGTCTCTCCAAACACCATCCCATGATATCCTGGGGAAGAGCCACTCCAAACCTGCGGCTTTTCCGTGTCTCAGACCCTCTGAGACAGCAAGGACAATGAAGTTGTGGTAGTCAATTCAGCAGTGCATTTGTCACATGGAAGGGTGAGACTTTCTGGAGAGGTTGGCAGGACCAAAGTGGAAAATCTAGACATCTGGTACCTGGATATCACCTACAATCCAGGCAGAAGGAATGGAACACTTCACATCAGGTTTCTCATCCTTATGGGACAGCCCAGATTTAGTGTTTGAAACAGCTCAGATGATTTTCTTCTTCTCATGCTCCTGTTCTGCACAAGAGCTGCCTTGAGAAGAACCTCCTGTCAGATTTACTGAGCTTAGTGCAAACACCATCCCTGGAAATGTTCAAAACACGTGTGGATGTGGCACTTGGGGACATGGTTTAGTGGTGAACATGGTATTGCTGGATTGGATTCCATGATCTTGAAAGTCTTTTCCAACCTAAATGATTCTATGACTCATATTGTCATCATTGGAATTTGAAGCAGGACCTGAATGGAGCAGAATCTGTCACCATTGCCCAAGTGGAGGCTTCAAGCTGGGTGACAGCAGATTTTGTCCCTCTTTGACCCACTGAACAAACCCTTTGAAGCTTTGAGCCAAACCTCCTCTCCTGCCTCCAGTGACTGGTTTGCAGCTCAGTTCCTGCTGCTTGGCATGGTCCTCCACCAGTTTGCAGAAGCTTATTGACCAAGTGCCTTTTTCTCTGCAGGTGCCAGATGGATCTGTGGTAGCTTTGGTCTCCAAGCAAGTCACTGCCTACAATGCAGTCAACAACTCCACAGTCTCCAGGACATCAGCCAGCAAGTATGGTAAGGAGCCTATATAATTAGCTGCCTACGTCTTTGATCTTAGATCACTGAATGTCACTCTGAGAGTTTGAGGTCTTGTATCAATGCATCTCAAGGCAGTGGATTGTTGTTCCCACTTTACCCATGGGTCAACTGAGAATGAGACAGCTGTGAAAGACCAGGTGGGAACTCCTCTGTAGAGCAAAATGGAAACCTCCTTAGTGTCCTTCACACCCCTTTCCCCTGGGCTAGAATTGCAGCCCAGGACATGTCTCACTGTGGTGTTGCTGCACAGCAAAGCCAAACATCTCTGATGTGCAGCCAGAGCACTGCAAAACCACCTCCAGCCTCAATGCTGCTCTCATACCACTTGCTTGTTATTTCTAATTTATGAAAGCATCTCCAGCCCTTCTTATTCCCTTTAGCTTGGGGGAAAATAGCGCTCCTCAATGGCCAGAGGACACCCCTGCCTCTTTCTCCAAGGACATAAACCATCCACCAGGACTTATTAATATTCATCCTCTTTGCCATGTTTTTGCAATTACTGAAAGACACAGTGACCTTTGAAAAGGAAGACTTGAGGGGGGTTAATTTCTCTTGGATTTCCTTAATTCTTTTGCCATTTGATTTTGCAGGAGGAGGGAGTGGGGAAGGGTGCAGGGGGAGGAGAAGATGTGGTGGGTCAGAAGTGATTGTTAATTGCAATTAAGAAAACAGCATCTAGAGAGAAAAAGGATATTCCGTCTGATAATTAATATGTAGAGAGATTGGTAATGCATTAATGAGGCTGATTCAGATCTTGCTACGGAAAGGTGCAACACTCTTCTGGCAATTATGGTTGGAAAAGATTGGATCTGCAGCTCTGCTGGGAGGTCAGGGAGAGGGGAATGCCTTGTGCCATCCCTCAGAGGCAAAGGGAGATGAAATCTGGAGGCTAAAGGTGCTGTTGGAGAGGAAATTTGTGTGGGCCCACCTGGGGCTCTGGTTTGTGTCTGTCAAAACAAGAGTTTGGAGCAGGGCCGGAAGAGGATGGTGAGCAGGAGTTATTGG
>NW_008672178.1:33868-35750 GCF_000695815.1 Acanthisitta chloris | reverse complement strand
AGAGGCAGCTCCTTATAGATCTGGGAATGGGGAGCTAGAGTTCACCTTAGATACACCAGTGTTGTTAAGCCAAACAGCATGGCACAGTATGGCTAATATCCAGATGGATAAAACCAGTTGTACTTGGCCATACTGGTTACCATGAGCAGCTGGTGCTGTTCTCTGAGCCAATCCTGGGCACTGTCTGACACTGACAGTGCCAGTTGTCCCAGCTCAAAGTTCTTCCAGGGAACATAAGAGGTAAAGAGTGTGGACAACTGGAAGTTGGTGTCTGAACCTCATTGAATTGAATAATATAGATATTAACATCACATCTGACCTGGCTTTGGCATCACATCCCTTGTCTTGGCTGAGCAAATCACTCAGGTAGTGCTTACATCACATCTGACCTGGCTTTGGCATCGCATCCCTTGTCTTGGCTAAGCAAATCACTCAGGTAGTGCTCTGACAAACTTCTGTTAGGTGGCATATCATCAACATATCCCTTGGTCAAACCTTCAAATGCCAATCCAAGTGCTCCAAGGGCTGAGACACGTTCACCTCTCTCTGCAGAGAACATGATCCGTTACACAGGGAGCCCTGACAGCCTCCGCTCTCGCACCCCCATGATCACCCCTGACCTGGAGAGTGGAGTCAAGATGTGGCACTTGGTGAAGAACCATGAGCATGGTGACCAGAAGGAGGGTGACAGGGGCAGCAAGATGGTTTCAGAGATCTACCTGACAAGACTTCTTGCCACCAAGGTATGTGGTGGGGATGGGGAAGAGAGTGAGAAATGGCTGCAGTGGGACTTGTTGGAACAGCTCAAAGGGTGCCAAAGGGGGATTAAAAAGAGAGGAAAAGAAGGAAAACAAAGCAAGGGTGCTCCAAGCACATAGGCCAGGAGATTGAACTTAGAACAGATATTGGAGAGCTGGTGGAGAAGATCAGCACAGGGGGAGGTACTGGGATTGTTGGTTATACTGGTTTGTAGTTTGTACTAGAATTGAGCAAATGAAGAGCCAGGGAGAAAATGTGCTCATGGTTCCAAGGATGTATCAGGCCTCACAGCCTGCAATGAGTTCCAATGCCACAATGAGTTTTGTGCTACAAATCCTTCTCCACCTTTCCCCTTGGCCCATAAAGACTTTTGTGCTGGGGGTTAAGGTGACTGTGATGTAGCTAATGGCTGAGCAGCTCCAAGGAGGGTAAGCAGAGTTAGATGCCCATCCCCATGAAGACATGGAAAGCTCAGGATCTCCAAAGAGAAAGTACAGATTCATTTAGGTCAAAGTAGAGCAGGAACATCCTCACCTGAATCTCCAGACACATCTGGAGTTCTGACTCTTATTGGTTTTTATCAGGGTGTGAATAGACACAAAAACAATTCCATGTGTTCTCACTGGCTGAACTTGCCCATCAGACACATCTCCAGCCCTTGCTGAAGTCCTGCTGTAGAGTTTTCCCTGCACATCTGTTCTTCAGCTCATTTTGCCTCTGCTGTGTGACTCTCCCTGCAGCCTCTCTCAGGCTGCTGACACTGCAGTGGCACTTGGAGATGATGTGGCTTTGTCTTTAGCCCCTGGCACATGCCTTCATTCCCTGGCATCAAAATGCTTTCCTGGATCACACAATGTAGAAAGCAAATGATGCTCCCCAGGGCTCAGGCCCCAGCTGGTGTACACCAGCAGGCACTGGACCAGTGCTGATTTACTCTCTCTGGGGATGTGGCCCCTACCCGTCACTGCTTCTGCTTACTGTTCTGGGTCACAAATTCACCACTTGGGTTGTTGTTGGGTTGGCTTTTTTATGGAGTGGCAGGAAAGCAGCTGCAAAACTTGCACAGCCAGAGAAAGAGTGGGAAGGTTGAGGGTTTATTGTTTCCTCTGTTGGGCTGAGCAAT
>NW_008672178.1:22098-33837 GCF_000695815.1 Acanthisitta chloris | reverse complement strand
AAAGAGGAGAAAGAGTGATTGTTGGTAATACAATCCCCAGGAATACTTAGTTAAACTGACAATGATTTTTATTCTGGTAAATCCCTTACCTCGGAACCCTGGAGTCTCTTGCCTAAAAGCCTCAGGGTTTTTCTTTGTGTTGGTGTGGGTGAGCATGTAGAGACCTAATTCCCTGCAGAAGCTGAACCCTCAGGGCAGCTCTGCCAGGTCAGAGCAACGTGATTTCCCCTCCAAGGCCCTTTCTGAGTCAGACATGTGCTGCAGGGCTTTAGTCACTCTAAGAGTTGACACAAGCAAAAGGTACCTCTGTTTGTTCCCCAAAGAATAGATCAAGTGGTGAATCAGCCAGAGACACCATCAGCTCCCTAATTAAGTCTTTGTTAGCTCTCTGTAAGCTTGAGCCACTCTGGTGGAACCTGGTGCTTCATTTCTAGGAAGAATTTCTTTCCTAGGCCTGCAGAGAAAGGTTTTATTTGTCAGAAGAGGAAATTGCACACATGAGGAACTGTTTGTTGGAGATCCAATTGATTTGGGGTTATTTTAGCAGCTGTATGTTTTGTTCACAGAGAAATGGGAAATATTTGGGTAGAGAGTGAAAGAGAGAAATTTAGATGAGGTATTAGGCAGAAGTTTTTGTGGTGAGGATGGTGAGACACTGGCCCATGTTGCCCAGGGAGGCTGTGGCTGCCCCAACCCTGGCAGTGTTTCATTCCAGGTTGGATGAGCCTTGAGCAACCTGCTCTGGTGGGAGGTGTCCCTGCCCAGGGCAGGGATTGGGGCTGGATCATCTCTAAGCTCCATTCCAACCTTGAAAATTCTCTCATTCTATTACTCTATGAAATGCCTGTGTAGTTCTGGTGGCAGAGAAAATGTGCCTCACCTTGTTGCTAAAGGTCAACTATCCTCCCCAGCTTGTCCAGGCTGGTTGTCCAAGCCCAGGAGCTGGGATTCTCCTCCCAGAGGAGCACAAGGAGACTCTGCAGTGGACATCCCTGAGGTGTGCAGAGCAGTGCATGACACATCCATGCATTGCTTGTAGGATTTGCCTCAGTCCCATGCCAATGGGGAGTGAAAAATGAGGAGGCCTCTTGGGGATTAAGATGAAGCTTGTGTTATTTATTATACTAGTTAGACATATAAACCATCTGCCTCTCTCCAGGTTCTATTGTCCTATTTGTCTCAATGACACTTTCTGCTGTGCTCTACACTCATCTGACTTCTATTCCCAGCTTAACAAATGGCCCTGGGTGAAAGGCAGCACAGAAAATGACTAGGCTGTGTCTCAAGCATGCACTAAAGCAGTTGAGAGTGTGATGCAGAGAAGAAGAAACTCAGTGAAGACAAACCAGGGAGTCTCCATCGCCATATTCATAAGATAGGGCAAGATATCCCTCCTGGCAGGGAGTGCTAGTAGCAGGGAGGACAGGGAGAATTCAGGCTGAAAATGTTTGGGCTGCTCAGCCTGGAGAGGAAAAGGTTGTGTGGAGACCTCAGAGCAACCTGCAGGAGCTGAAGGGGCTCCAGGGAAGCTGCAGAGGGACTCTTGGGTAGGAGCTGCAGGGACAGGACAAGGAGTCATGGGGATAAATTGAAAGAGGATAAGTTAGATTAGATGTCAGGAAGAAGTTTTCCCTGTGAGGGTGGTGAGACACTGGCCCAGGTTGCCCAGGGAGGCTGTGGCTGCCCCAGCCCAGTTTTCCATCCCACTTTCTGGGCCTGATCCACAGATATTGCTTTGTCTTCAGCAGAGTACCAAAATTCTCCCTCCTTCCCACTTGGTATCTCATGTTCTTCTTTCCTTCCTTCTCCCCACAGGGAACCCTCCAGAAATTCGTAGATGACCTCTTTGAGACCATCTTTAGCACTGCTCACCGTGGCAGTGCCCTGCCCCTGGCCATCAAATACATGTTTGATTTCCTGGATGAACAGGCTGACAAACACAACATCCACGACCCCCACGTGCGGCACACCTGGAAGAGCAACTGGTGAGTGAGACACCCCAGTAGAGTCCAGCACCATGTACTGGACTGGGAGGAGAGTAGAGGGACATTGGTTTGGGATCTGGCTGCTGGGGGAGCTGAGGACCTTGGTGTGGGGCTCAGAGCACCAATCTTGCCAAGCTGATGAGGTCAGAAGCTCCCAGAACCTAAAGCATGCGCTTAAGGATGGAGCACTTGGTTAAACTGGTCCCAGATTGCCTTGTATTATATGGGACTAGCAGCATTTTGGAGGGGTTTCCTGGGGAAAATTTAAAGTGTTTAACTGCTGCCCATAGGAACATCTAGGGAGGAATGGGAGAAGACTCAGCACCACTGGCTTCACCTAGACAGGGTGTTTGCATTCCCACTCTAGTCAGAGTGGGGCTAGAGATCCATTTGTTTGCATGCTCAGAGACATCTTGTGCCAGCTGAGATATTGTAAGGAATCCCAGACACCCACAGGAGACTTGGACCCTCCTGGGTGACAGTTGGAGGCCAGGAGAGCATCTCAAATGGTACTGAGCATTTAAAGGGGGTGGAGCTGGACGTGAGTCTGCTCTGGAGTCAGTGCCAAAGTGTGACATCAGTGCCAAAGTGTGACATCAGCCTCCTCCTGTAGTTTGCCAGGGGAGGGGAACAGAAACAAGTGTAAGGGGACAACACAGACTAGGCAGTATTGGTAGAGAAAAACCTTCTCTGTGCTGAGTCTCCCTGTTGGAAAGAGCTCCCTGGGGAATGGCTCCCTCCCCTTCTCCTGTGCAAATAGAGGGACTATAAAAGGAACAGCAGAGGAGAGCCATGGGGCTCCCAGCTCATGCATTTTCTCCTTTTAGCAGCCCTGCTGATGGCAGATCGTCACAGCACAGTGACAGAAAAAAACAAGAACCCCCCCCTGCACCAAAGAGGCTTTCAACTAATGAAACATTAGCATATTATTAACATTATCTGCGGCACTAATCTAGGGCTGATTGCAGACACTCAGCCTAAATGAGCAGGAGGTTTATTTAAGGGGGTTGGGGGAGGAGAAGCAGAGAGTGTGTGTGGATGTAGGAAAAGGGGCAGGATGAAGAAATCTGTTCCATCAGATGAAATGAACTCAAAGTCACATCAGGGGTTCATTATTCCCAGGTAGGGACATTGTCCCCCAGCCCCTCCCTGCCCCAGGCACCCAGAGGTGCTCTCTGCCTCTCCTCACTGTGGCTCTCAGCCAAACACCTGCACAAGGACTTCTGTGTGCTTCACTCAGCCACCTCATCCTCCAGCTGGTGGTTCTCCAGCAGCAGCAAAAAATGTTTCCCCTCACAACTCCATCAGGTCTCACTGAAATTCCTTACTTATTCCTGGCTGAGGGTGCTGAGACACTGGCACAGGTTGTCCAGAGCAGCTGTGGCTGCTCCATCCCTGGGAGTGTTCCAGGCCAGGTTGGATGGGGCTTGGAGCAGCCTGGACTAGTAGGAGGTTGTCTGTGCCCATGTAGGGGTTGGAACTAGATGATCTTGAAGGTTCTTTCCAACTCAAACCATTCTGTGATTCTATGATTTCCACCATCTCCCACTTCTGAACTTGGCTGATTGGATTTACCTGTGTGGGGCTTTCCTTACATTTGGTCTGTGATTTTGTGGCTCAGGAGAACACACAGTGGGGTAGGAAAATGTGGTGTCATCCCTCTGTCAGGACATGCTAAACTGCTTTTTGTTACCCAAAACATATCAGATTTGGAGATGAATTTTTTGCAGTGGTGTGAACACATGAGGGTAATGAGCAAATGGAAGGAACTGAGGAGTTTAGGCTGAATATCAGGAGACTGTTGAGCTGAAAAATATTCTCCTCTTGGGAAGGTGCAGAGAGTGAAGGTAGAGTGAACCCTGTACCTGACAGAGAGACAAGAGCTTGGCTCTGTGATCACTGCCACATCTCAGCTCCTAGGCCACCATCACTTGGATGCAGTTGCCCTGACAGAAAGGCTTGAGGCAAAGGCTGGAGGTAGATACCTCAGGGCATCTCATCCCCCCTTTGAGAAAAACTGGGGGGAGAAAAAGGGCTTTGGGTTGCAATTGGAATAACATTTCCTTGGTTAGGGCAGATATATTTTCATTTCAAAGGCTGCAAGACTTGTTTCCCAGATCCTTTTTCTTCCTTGATGCAAGAGAGTTTTCCCTGTCACGTAATGATTGCTTCATGCCCAGTGTGCTGGGATCATGTGCAGGCTTGGGCTGGAGCAGTGGAGTGTGACAGCACATGGTGTTAACAGCACACAGAGCATTCCCTGAGCATTCCCAGTCTCAGCCAGGGAGCTCTGCCTGCCTCTCTTCCCATGGGATTGGTAGGAGGGCTAAAAGCCAAGTCCCTCAATGATAAATGTTTAGAATCACAGGATGGTTTGGGTTGGAAGAATCTTAAAGTTCATCTCATTCCACCCGTGCCCTGGGCAGGGACACCTCCCACCAGCCCAGGCTGCTCCAACCCCATCCAACCTGGCCTGGAACACTCCCAGGGATGGAGCAGCCACAGCTGCTCTGGGCAACCTGTTCTAGTACCTTATAACCCTTATCATAAGTTCTGTGGAGGCAATGCCAATCCTCATCTGATGCAGCAGCCAACAGGGGCAACTTTACACTGCAACCTAACCTAGAGAAGTTCGAAGTCTTTGTTGTCACCTCAGTTACACTCTATTAATTTATGTGCCACTTCGGTAAGATTGTATTGACTTTAAGACTGACAACATCTGTCTTGTGAGGATAACAGGGACTAAAGCCACTCCTGAGGTGACCCCACTGCTCATGTAGGGAAGGAGTTTGTTGTATATCAAAGCTTATCCTGAAGTCCTCATCTCCACACCATGATCTGACATTTCCATTCATCATTTAACTTTTACCACATTTACTACAACTTCCTCCCAAGGAGCAGTGGAGGGACAGGCACTGAGCTCTGCCCTCTGGGACCAGTGACAGGACCCAAATGAATGGCACAAACTTGTGTCAGGGGAGGGTTATGTCAGATATTAGAAAAAGGTTCTTCCCCCAGAGGTGTTTGGGCACTGAACAGCTCCCAGGGCAGTGGGCACAGCCCCAAGGCTGACAGAGCTCAGGGAGTGTTTGGCCAATGCTCTCAGGCACAGGGTGGAGTGTTGGGGTGTCTGTGCAGGGACAGGAGTTGGACTGATCATCCTTGTGGGTCCCTTCCAGCTCAGATATTCTATGACTGGATTGTCACACAATCTCACATAATTTAGATTAGATATCAGGAAGAAGTTTTTGCTGTGAGGGTGGTGAGACACTGGCCCAGGTTGCCCAGGGAGGCTGTGGCTGCCCCAACCCTGGCAGTGTTTCATTCCAGATTGGATGAGCCCTGAGCAACCTGCTCTGGTGGGAGGTGTCCCTGCCCAGTGGATGATCTCTAAGCTCCATTCCAACCCTTAACGCTCTGTGGAGCAGTTATAGAACTATAGCCATGGAACAAGAAATGCTGTGAGCTGTGCACTGACTGGGTCACTCTCCCCTCTCTTTCAGCCTCCCCTTACGGTTCTGGGTGAACATGATCAAGAACCCACAGTTTGTCTTCGACATCCACAAAAACAGCATCACAGACGCCTGTCTGTCCGTGGTGGCACAGACCTTCATGGACTCCTGTTCCACCTCTGAGCACAGGCTGGGCAAGGACTCCCCCTCCAACAAGCTTCTCTATGCCAAGGACATCCCCAGCTACAAGAACTGGGTGGAAAGGTGAGTTTTAGCTCCAGAGAATGACATCAGCAGTGAAGCAATGAGGCCTTGTCTCGTGGATGGAGGTAGGAGGAGTAGTATTGCTGCCTCTGAGCTTTTTCCCTTTGGGTTTTGCTTAGGAGAAAGCTCCATGCTAGTCTTTTATTCTCATGTGTCTTAGAGCAGAGATGGAGGTTTAATTAGAGGTGTGAAGTAGAGGTGTTTGTCAGCATGTTTCTCTTGAGGAGAAACTGTTGAGAAGTGGTGGAGGGAGGAAGGAAGGGGAGGGGATGTGTTTGAGCCTGGTGTAGCACACAGGCTTCCAAGGCTTTCCACACAGACCAGAGGTGGTTTGCTGTTCTCAGCAGTTCGTGGCAGTCCCCACTCTGCCTAGATCCCAAGGGTCATCCAGTTGTCTCCCAGTAGCTCTCCTTGGGGGCTCTTCTGTGCTTTGAGTGACGTGCCCAAAAATTGACAGGCTGGTGACTGCAGCTCTGCAATTATTTTCTGAAGGGTCAGAGATCTTTCCAAGTGTTTTATCCACACCTACAACACCCATGGCTGCACTGTTCAGCCTACTGTACTGAAGGTCAGTGTCAGGCAAAGGGAATACAACCCAAACTTCCTGCAGTATGTTGGGCCTTCAGTTTCCAGGGTTTCCCCCAGGAGAAGCAAACAGCAGCTCCTGCACTCCATGCAGAGGGATCTGCTGGGAGAAGCCTTGCAGAAGCTGCTCTGGGCTTTGTTTTGCAATATGCTCCACTCGCCTGGTGTTATTGACAGGTTTGGGAGCTGCACAGATGGAGAATGATTGCTGCTCTGTAAACACAAAGGCAAGTTGATCTTACAGATCATTCCTGCCTGCAGTTTGCAGCACTGGTTGCTCTGGAAGACTTCACAGGCTCTGCCTAAAATTGACACCATGTCATGCAGGTCGTACAAGACCTGTGCTGCTACAGGCACAGCACCCAGTGCTGTAAATCCTTGTGTTCCCTTTGGTCAGGATGGTTTCCTCTCCTTTGGTGGCTGATCAAAGAGCTCTGGAGGTGACATTTTTTTACACCAATTCTCTCACTGGTCTGGGATTTGTCTGGACAATTATTTTTAGATGTGGTTGAACACTTGAGCAAATGTTGTTTCTAGGCAACCTGTAAGACTCTTTCAAGCTACCTTGCTTAATTATGACCTACTTCTGCTCCCCTGTCCAAGTTTCTTACTATGTATTGAGGCTGATTGCTGGATTGACCTGGATAATAGGAAGGAATTGTCTGAAATTCAGGTAGAAATCAAGTTTGTAGCAACAGTGACCCAAAGATGTCACACTACAGTAATGATTTAACAGCCTTGTGTGGGGGTGTTTGCTTTGTGTGGACAAATGATTTGTTGTACACATGACCTGCTTGATTTTTATCCTTGGAGATGTTATATTTGAGTGACAGACTGAGGTTCATAAGTGGAAAATGGGATATTTCCCCATGCAAGACTTCTTTTTCTCTCTGGCTAAACAAAAAGCTGCAGTTTCCATTTTGTTGCTCTAGTCCTGATTTTACTTTACAACTTTGGGGAGCTAAATCCTGGTGCCCAGTGATCTTCAGCAATAGGTGCTGCATTGCCTTGGAAGTTTTCCCAAACAACTGGGTTTGCAAACGAGGTACATCACACCTCCTGCTGCTAGCAACCAGCACTGGATCTCTGTCCCCAGCATGTGTTGGGTTGTTATCTGCACTGATGTCTGACAACTTGAACTGAAGCCCAAGGGGAAGCTGCAGGTTTTGGAATATGGTTAGAGCTTCTTCCCTGCTTATATTTCTGTGTCAGTTCCACTGACTCAAGGCAGTGGCACCTGGATGCTGTGGGAGATGAAAGGCAAAAAAACCACATCAGGGATGAATAAAATATCATTTCAGTTCTACCCTGAGCTAATGAATTCCTTTTCTCCATTCTGCAACTGTACTTTGAGGGACTCCTTCCAAATCCAAAGGCTTCCAGTACTGGCTGGAGCTCTTTCTGCAGTCAGCATCAGCTGGGGATGGCATCCTTCAAGACCACTAGGCTTCTTCAAAGAGCAGATCACGAGATTAAAAGGGTTTGCAGTCAGGGAGTTTATGAAGTGGTTGAGGAAATCAGTAGAACCTGAAGTCAGATGAACTTCTTTGATGATGAAGAAGCTCTAAGAGGGTAATTAGGCAGTGGGAGATTCTAACCCAACTTGAAGGCACTTTGGAGTAAAGAACAGACTCTTGGCTTTTAAGAGTGGTGTGGAAATGGAGCTGAGTGGGTGACTCCAAGCCATCCCTTTGCAACTGCTGGAGAGCTCTAGGGCTCCCAAAACTCAGGGCAGGGAATGACCTTGGAATAAGAAGCAGGAGTGGATGAAAGTACTTTCCTCCAATCCTTCGAACATTCCTTTTCCACCTCCATAGACTGTGAAAGTGTGTTGGGAAGGGAATGGTTCCAGATTCTGCCCTGAACAGGAGCCTAAATCCACACAGGAACCAACTGGGAGTTTCATTCCAACAGATTCCAATAGCAAGAGCATCAGGAATCTTCAGGGGGTGTGTTTGTTTGGTTGGCTCATGGTTTAGGGTAGGATTTTCTCAGATTTTCAGTTGTTTGTGGTGATTCAAGTGGTACATTCAGAATTAGGATTTCTGACAGTTCCTAACTGGAAGATTTTAAACTTGACCAATTTTTTGGCAATTCCACATTTACTTAATGACAAACTCTCTAGGAAATGGAGCTCTTCCATGACATTTGGAGAGGCAGATGGTTTTAGTGCCCATTTCTATAATGATTCGAGATAATGGATTTCCTAACAACAACAACAACTGATTATGCCTCACTTAAGATGCCTCATCTCCTCGAGATGTTGCTGCTCCTTGCAGGGGGCTGGGCTGGATGACCTTTAAAGGTCCCTTCCAACCCAAACCATTCCATGATAGTCCTTTTGGACTCTGCCTGCTGAGACAATCCTGCTGAGAAATCCTCACTCCTGGGGAAAAACAAGTTCACTAGGCAAATTGTGCATGTTATATATATATGTTGAAGCTAGTCCAGAGGAGGCCACAGAGCTGAGCAGAGACTGGAGCACCTTCCCTACGAGGACAGGCTGAGAGAGTTGGGGCTGCTCAGCCTGGAGAAGAGAAGGTTGTGTGGAGAGCTCAGAGCAACCTGCCAGGAGCTGAAGGGGCTCCAAGGAAGCTGCAGAGGGATCTGTGTTAGGAGCTGCAGTGACAGGACAAAGGACAATGGGGAGAAATTGAAAGGGGGAAATTTAGGCTAGATACTAGGAAAAAAGTCTGTGAGGGTGGTGAGACACTGTCCCAGGTTGCCCAGGGAGGCTGTGGCTGCCCCAGCCCTGGCAGTGTTTCATTCCAGGTTGGCTGAGCCTTGAGCAACCTGCTCTGGTGGGAGGTGTCCCTGCCCAGGGCAGGAGTTAGGACTAGATGATCTCTAATGTCCATTCCAGCCCCTAAAATTCTGTGATTGTACACCCAGAGCTGCGAACACATGGCTAAAAAGTCAGAGAGCAGCCACAGATTGGTTCTCCTGCTGCAGGAGATGAGGCCTGGTGAGGCAGGAGAATTAACCCAGGAAATGGGGACAGGCTATTTGGCTTTTGTGGAAGGCCTGAAGAGTCAAGCTGCAGTTCTAAAACAAAGTGGAGGCTTTTCAATTATCATTATATGAGACTCTTGGGGAAAAAAAAAAGAATGGAACGGTGGAGCAGAATCTCATCTGACTTCACTTAGTCAAACTCCATAGGCTTTGCTGAATTTACATTAGAGCAGCTTCAGATCTGCATCTTTTCAAGTTTACTTCAAATGTCCCCTTTGAGCCTGGAAATCTGGAGAACTTGGGAGCATTTGATGCAATTCCCAAGCAATACAAAGGGGAGCCTGTTCTAATTGGGGCTGGCTCATTAGCATTCCACACCACACCGAAGAGATGACAAAGGGCTGTGGTTGACCTTTCATTTCTCTCCATGCTGCCAAGCTTATGATAACACTTGTTTGAACTTCATTAACACCATTTAATTGCCTGCATCACAATCAATATGATGTTTCCCCACCAAAGCCTGGCAGGATGTGGGAGACTGGGAAGGGGCAGAGCACAAAAAGCAGAAGCCAAAGAGCTTTCCCATTTCACACTGCTGCCCAAAATACCTGCAGTGCTGCAAGGAGAGGAACTAGGGCTTTTTTTCTTTTTTTTTTTTTTTGCCTCTTCCCTGCAGGGATTCTGTCTCCTTTTGGCTGCTTATTGTGCATTAAAAATAGCCACTCAAAGGAAAAGTGAAAGTCAATGGAGGCATTGCAAGTGGTCTGAGCAACTTAAGAGTCATCCAATGAAGAGCATTCCAAATAGGGGTTGGGCTAAAAGAAGTGTAAAATGATCTGAGGTTGAAGATTCAGAGTTATAACATCTGTGTTGGGTTAAGCTGGGGGCAAACACTGCCTGGCCTAGCTGGTCCCAGGTCCTGGCTCCACGACCTCAGCTACTTCTCTTCCCTTACACATAGCTCTAGGATGAGGGGGAACTGCTTTGAGCTAAAAAGGAGAGATTTAGGTGAGATGGTAGGAAGAAATTCTTTACTTGGAGGGTAGGAAGGCACTGAAATGGGTTGCCCAGAGCAGCTGTGGCTGCTCCATCCCTGGGAGTGTTCCAGGCCAGGTTGGATGGGGCTTGGAGCAGCCTGAGCTGGTGGAAGCTTTCCCTGCCCAGGGCAGGGGATGGAACTAGAGGCTCTTTGGATGTTGTGGTCTTAAGTTTGTAAGAAACTGCTTTGGGAGTGTGTTTGGGCTACACAAAACAGATAATCTGGACCCATTCCTCATCTAACCTACACAACGTGTCAGCTGGTGCTTTCAGGACTCTCTAGTCACTAGAAGGTCTCTGTGCTGTGCTTGTGGTGTCTGTTGGACACTGCTGGTACCTTTAGGAAAACCTCTCTCTGGAACAGGCTCTGTCTGGACTAACAGAGTCTTGTCACTGAGTGTAGCTGAATCAGAGAATCATGTAATGGTTTGGGCTGGAAGGGACCTTAAAGATCATCTAGTTCCAACCCTCCTGCCATGGGCAGGGATGTGTTTTCTCCCAAACCACAGCTTTGAGCCTGGATACAGGACTCAAAAGAAGAAAAAAATAAGTTACAAGTGGCTGCTTATTCCAAATTTTGGAGTTTCATAGAATCATTTAGATTGGAAAAGGCCTCTAAGATCATTGAGTCCAACCATTAACCCAACACTGCCAAGGCCACCCCTAAACCAGAGTATCCCAGAATGGTTTGGGTTTGAAGGGACCTTAAAAATCATCTAGATCCAACCCTCTGCCATGGGCAGGGACACCTCCCACTGGATTAGGTTGTTCAACAACCCATCCAGGGGTGGAGCACCTACAATTTCCCTGGGCAATCTATGCCTCAGCAGCAGCTCAGGTGTTTCCTAGGACCTAAGACTGTCAGCAGAAGAACTGACAGCACATCCTTGCATTGCTTCCCTTCACCTCACAGCAGAGCTGGCTGCTAGGTTGTCCCCAAGCTTTCCATCAGCCCTTCCCTGCTGCAGCAGTCCCCAGTATCCCTCTCCTGCCTCTCCTCCTTCCTCCAGTGGTCTGGATTGCACAGCCTAACGATGTGATGGCTGGAATTGCCTGTCTGCAGCACATGGATTCCTTACAGGCTTTTCATATGCTAAACCGGTTATTAATGAGTGCAGCCCCAACCCAGAGACAAACAACAGCCATGACAAAAAGAGCTTTTGGAAGGCAATTAGCTCCATGGTAAGCTGCCTCAATCATGGGCTGTGCTGGAGAATTTCAGACTGGAGAGGAAGCTCTGGCAACTTGTTTTTTCTCTCTCTTTTGATGAGTTAATGACTTGCTGAGTGGCAGCAGGCACAGTCACCCTTGGGAAGCAGCTCCACTAAGGAGCCTTTCCAGGTTGGTGCTGTTGTAAAGAGCATTTACCCCTGGATAAACATAGCATGAACATACAAGATGTATTGCCAGGTCACTGTGATGTGTTCCCAGGTCACTGTTGAATTGCTTTGCTTGGGAAAACA
>NW_008672178.1:0-22073 GCF_000695815.1 Acanthisitta chloris | reverse complement strand
TTGGGAAAGGAACAATTATTTTTTGAGGATAAGAGGGATATATAATTTGTGCATCCAAAATCCTTATCCACAGCAGTGGCAGTGCATGGTCTCTTGGACTACTCCAGTCCAAGCCTGGGGTGAGTTGCTGTGCTAATGATACCTGTGAGGTTACATCCCATGGCCTAGTAATCCTCACATCCTCCAGCTAAGCTGCTGATGTGCTGGAGTGATGGATTTACCCTGATTTCTTGGAGGTTTTATTGCTTCTGAAGTCTAGCAAACCATTCTCCTGTCACATCAGAGGGCAAACAACCTTGAGGTGAGAACTTAGGCTGTTCCTGGGATCTGGGGGAAACTCCAGCACATCAGGCAGGATCTTTTGAGATGTAACTAAGGATCTTCTGGGAAAGGAGATAACCAAACTGGAGTACAGAAGCAGTAGCAAATCTGCCAAACTGGCAGCTAGTGCACATCACTGTCTTCTACTTCAGACTCTCACTCTTGACCTTTCGGAGGGAGGCTAAGATAGATTTGCTGCTTTGCTCCCTTCCTGTCTCATCCAGAGGGAATCTGGTGCAGTCCTGTGTTCCCAGCCTCTTGCTGGGTAATGCAGCCTCTGGAAATGTGAGACCTGGCCATGTCTCAGGTGAGATCTGGTGGTTCTCAGCTCACAGGAGCAGGATGAGGACAGAGCATCTCCCTCCCCTGCACTCCCAGCCCAGCTCTGCTGTGAGAGCTGTCAGCTGCAGCCCTGCACATTCCAGCACTGCAAATGGAAGGACCTCTGGGGTTTGGTGACAGCTTCACAGTGTGGGGCTTTTTTTTTGCATTAGGGGTATGCAAATGGCAGAGAGGCCCTAAGTACCTCTGAGGAGCTGGGCTCAAATAAAAGGTAAATAAAGACTCTACAGGGATGTTGTCATCTCCCTGCTAGGATGCTTTAATATACACATTCATCATTTCTTTAGAGAGAGCAATGATGGCTTCATTAGAAACTCTTCTGCATAAATAAGTCACTGGGCCATGGCAGAATTCAGATGGAAGGATATTGTGTCTTCTCCCTGTGCTGGCAGCTAGGATTGGTTGCTTTTTCCCCTTTCTTTTACTTTTCTTTTGCCCCAAAACACATTTCCACAGCATCTTGCTTTGCAGCCTGAATGGGAGATGTGTGCTCAGGGTGTGATGCCAGGGAATTGAGGCTGGAGGAGAGCAGGACATTTTGCTGTGATGGTGGGTAATGGGCCATGGGCTCAGAACACTGAGAGTCTGTCCTGGCTGGAGAGACCTTCAAGCCCTGGAACTGTGAGTGCTGAAACTCAGCTTTGTGCATCTCATCCTTCACTCCTAGGAGCATTTTGTGCTGTTTCTGTTGTCTGGATGAGTCATGGGAGTGGGGAGACATCTCTGAAGAGCTGGGGAGTGTTCAGACCCTGTGAGTCACAGGCTCAGGAGGCTGTTGCTGCCAGGTGCAAGGGAAACAGGACAAACTTGGAGAAGCAGATGAGATATGTGTCTGTGCTCCACTTTTGGGAAGCTCCTTGTCCCTGCTGGGATGTTAGCTCCACTTTTGGGAAGCTCCTTGTCCCTACCCCCACTGTCCTACCCCCATTTGATGGCAGCTGAACCAGAGAGGGAAAGGAGCATTTCAGCTGGTTGTCAGAGCCAGACTGGCACCTCTGTCTCATTTACCTTTGCTGGGATGTTAATCCCCTTCCCTTCTCATTTCAGCCATCAGGAGGATGGAACAGTCATGAGGAGCTCAGCTCTTCTCCATGGGCTCCCCTTAGGCACCATAAATCAGTGCATGTTGCTGCATTACAGCCTGGTTTCCTCCAAGGCTTTTTTGGCCATGTGATTCCTTGTTCCCTCAGCAATGTCACTGACACCACCAGTTCCTGATGCTTTGTCTTGTCCATGGAGCACAGATCTGACTTTATCCAGCAGCTGATGCTGAGACCTGTTTAAGTTTTTCTGGGAATGGTAAAGGTCTAGAAATACTTTTCCAGGCTGTTTCCCATCTTCTCCTGGAGAGAGGTCAGCAGGACAGGTCCTTTTGGGATTTCTAGCTGCTTTACTCACACCCAACTTTCCAGGTGCACTTGGGGATTGAGGGCTAAGCAGAATGCAAAGCCAAATGAAACCCAGAGCACTCATCACTGGAGTACTGGGAATGAGCAATATTTACACCATGAGACTGAGTTGGATGAGGATTTTTGGCTGGTCCTGAGCTCAGAGGACAAGATAAGAGGATTCCAGGCACAGTAATGTTGTGCCTACTGCAGGAGACACAACAGAAGGGAAGTTGCAGCAAAATTCCTGAGGTTTGGGTGAGTTTTTATGATGAATCAGAGTGTAGCTGTGGAACAAGTCAAGCAAGGAGACTCTGCTGGAGCTGGGAGAAGGAACTCTGCCTCCTATGCCTTTCTTTCCCAAGAGCTCCATCAACATACCACCATCAAATCCAGGAGAGCAACCCAGAGCAATAAATCAGGATGGGAGTGCAGGGCACAAAACCAGACTGAGCAAACCTGGAACCTCCTGGTGTGGAGGGTTTCCCTCCATGCTCTCAGAGGAGATTCCTTCAGCTGCTCATCCCACTTTGGCATGGAAAGGATGTTCCCAGTCCTCTGCCTCAAGGATCCTTAGCACTCAGCACTTCACTGGCCAATTCCTCTGCAGCACAAAGAAACTCCATCCCAGCAGGTGCCTCAGGGCTGTTTACAGGACACCTCTCAGCTCCTTTGGCCCCTCTGCCTCCTCATTAGAGAACTCTGCATTGCTGCAGCTCTGAGGCTTTTGATTTTTTTTCCCTTTTCCTTGTGCACAAAATGTCAAATTGCAGAAATTAAAAATGTAAATGCTGGTGTCTAATTAAGCAGTTGACAGCAGAGCACAGCTGCCAGTGACAGTGACTGATTACCTTCTGCAAACCTTGTCCTCCCAGACCTGCCTTACCCAGGGGACCAAGGACATGGAGAATAGCAACTTCCTTAAAGAGACACCACTCTGCAGATGGAGCAATGGTCCTATGGGGAAAGCCCCAAGTCCTCTTGAGCTGGAAGGGAATGGTGTTGACTCCTAAGGAAAGCAGATTTCCCCCAGTCAGAGTGGGGATGGGAGGGCTGAAATTTGTTGTCACAAATGTCAGGTCAGCTTAAAATTCAGGGCTCAAAATGAGATGTCAGGCATTGGAATAGCTTTGAGAGAGGTGGTGGAGTCACCATCCCTGGAGGTGTTTGAGAGGTGTCTGGATGTGGCACTGGAGGATCTGGTTTAGGAGTTACAGCAGTGACAGGTTAATGGTTGGACTTGATGGTTTTAAAGGTCTCTTCCAGCCCTGATGATTCTATGGCTGTATGAGATGCTGAACATCAGAGGAGCTGCTGGGATAGAGTAGGCTGAGTGGGAGGGGGATGATAGCAATGGGTGCAGATCATAGAATCATACAATTTTAGGGGATGGAATGGAATTTACTAGTCTCAATCCCCTGCCCTGGGCAGGGACACCTCCCACCAGAACAGGTTGCTCAAGGCCTCATCACCAGCTGGGGAATGGTGCAAGTAAGAGCAAAAGGGTTTGGGGTTTTTCTGTTTATGGGAGTGAAATCCTGAGCTCTCAGTGGGCAGAAAGAGCTCTGTGGGACTAGGGACAGAGCTGAAAGCCCTTGAAAGCCTCATGAAGGAATTCACTATCAAAAGGTGCTATTGATGTCTTTGATGGCACAGAGAAAGTTTCTAGGATGCTCTTTGGGACTTCAATCTTAAGTCAGGGGTGGAATGAACACAACACATGTGTGTTGCTTAGCCATTTCCACTCTGGCTGAGCCATCTCCCTGCTGGAAAAGAAGAGCATGGCAGGTACTCAAAGATGCATTTCATTGGTGCACCAGAAGAGCCCAACACTGCTAAGCGTGGATTTTTCTCCTTACTGCTGGGGAATTTCATCTCTCTCTCCTAAGGCAGAGCTGTACTTGTGTCTCCCAGGTACTACTCAGACATTGCCAAGATGCCAGCGATCAGTGACCAGGACATGAACGCGTACCTGGCCGAGCAGTCTCGCATGCACATGAACGAGTTCAACACCATGAGTGCTCTCTCAGAGATCTACTCCTACGTAGGCAAGTACAGCGAGGAGGTAAGAGCCTCAGAGCCCTTCCCAGGGCCCAAGGTGTGTCACAGAGATCTCTTTGGCCAGGCTTGGGGCAGGTGATGGGTTCAGGGGTTTGGAAAGGGAAGGGGTTTGGTCTTCCCAGTGCTCTTCCATGTGGCTCCCTGTTATTTTTGTCCCCTATCAGAGATGAATCAGGTCAGTCAGATGAATCAGGTGGTTGATGGTCAGATGTTAAGTCACTGCAGAGGAGCTCCACATGAGCTCTACATCCAATGTGGCCAAGAGCTGTTTAAGAATATGTGCCCAGTGCCTTTCCAGATACCCCAAAGCACCCAAGAATGGTCTAACAAGCATAACACAGGACTTTAGGTGCCCTGCATGGTTCCCTGTGGGGAAGACCAGAGGAGATCCCTTAAGGGCATCTGAAGTGTCATGGCAAGGTGTGATGAACAGAGCTAGTAAATAACTGATCTCCAAGATAAGAATCCATTTGATTGGCTGGAACCTAGAGATCTGCATTTAGTCAGGTCAATCCCAAACTGCCTGTCTACTTGCCTGCTGGCTGATTGACTTGCTTTGCTGGACCTAGCCTGGACATCAGGAAAAACTTCTTCACTCAAAGGGTTGTTAAGCATTGGAACAGGCTGCCCAGGGAGGTGGTGGAGTCACCATCCCTGGAGGTGTTTGAGACACACTTAGTGGTCTAGTTGACAAGGTGGTGATGAGTGAAAGGTTGGACTTGATGTCTTGGAGGTCTTTTCCAACCTTAATGATTCTGTAACTATGATCTAAGCTAAGCCTGGGACCTACCTTAGAGAACACCAACCCTCATGTGCTGTAAGATGGAGGAGAGGCTGAGAATCAGCCCATGACCACCTCACACCACCCCTGGAGATACAACCTGGGTCTGCTTAGCCCCTGGGGGAGGAAGGGGTGGAGCCAGGGTGGGCAATTGCTTACAGAGCTGGTGCATTTGGGTTTACTCAGTCATTCTGGGGAGAGAAAAAAACCCCTCCCTCTCACTTCTTCCTCTCTCCCTTTCCAGATCCTCGGAGCCCTTGATCAAGATGACCAGGCTGGGAAACAGAAACTTGCCTACAAACTTGAACAAGTCATAACCCTCATGAGCATAGACAGCTGAGAACTGTCCTGCCAGGGACACCCTGGGAGGGATAAACCAAGTCGTGCCTCACACAAGATCATCATCTTTACCAAGTGCAAGTTTTGATGGGCTGTAAGCAGAGTCACCCCAACAGTGCTCCTCTCTCTCCTCTCTCCCTCTCATTTCCTTCTCTTCCCAGATCCATGGACAAAGCAATTGAGCCCCAGGGGCTGAAAGAAAAGACTGTAGAGCAACTTGGCTCTGGGGACATAAAGACATTCGGGTGGAGCTCTCCTTTACACAGCTTCCCCTCTGCCTTTGCCCTAGAGAAAAACTATTGAACACACACAGACCCCCCAGACCCTCCCCCAACATCACATCATCACTCTGCAGAGGTGAAATTGGAGGTAACTTCTGTCATGCTGCTTTAACTGCCCTCCAAGGGCTGTGGCCTCTGGAGTGGACATGGAAATGAACTCAGTATTACTCACAGTGTCCCCAAGGGGATGGCAAACTGCCTGCAGGGATCCCAGAGCTCCAGGCCCTCTCCTGCAATGGCAACTCTGCCCCCTCTGTCTCTAGAGAGGGACCCACTGGGAGAGGAACCCCAAGGCTCCCTGAGAAATGCCACAGCTCTGTCCAGAGTGGGAACACTGTGGTTCTTACCTGCCTGGGCAGACAGCAGTGGAGCTGCTCTCTGGGGGCAGGGAGAGGGGAAGAGGAGGCCAATGCTCTCCTGCCCATGTGTTTCATCTGGTTCTTCTTATTTTTCAAAGAGACACGTGTCTCCTTCTGTCTTTCCCTTTGTGTCCTGTTGGTCCTAACACTGAGGCAAAAATGCTCTCTCTGCTCAGTGGTATCTCATCAGTGGTGGTGGTTCTGCTCCTTCTGGCAATGGACAGCACAGCATTTTCCTTCTTCCCACCTCAGCTTGGAAAGCAAGAGCCACAGGTCTCCTTTGGTTCCAGGCCTCAAACCAACCAGAGGGATTTTTTATTTTAAGCTGTTAGTTCTTTGCATTTTGTTTCTTCAGCTGGAACAAAGCTGTTGTTTTCTCATGGTGGAATCTCAGAAGGAACTGAAGGGCTTGCCATGACATAAGGTGGTGCCTAAGACTGATGGTAAGACCTTCCTTCCAAGCCACTCCTGAGAGGAAATGTCACCACCCATTTTGGAAGGAAATCTTGGAGGAAATCCAAATGAAATACTGCAAAAAATATCTTCTACCTAGATACCCCCAGACAAACTGCATGTCTTCTGGATGTCTCTGAACCACTGTAAGCCCATCTGCCTTTTGGTGCCAACTCTTGGCCTTTGCTGTTCTCCATTTCTGGAACCAACAGGCCTTGCTGAAGGCACAGTTGTTGCCTGGGAAGGATTTTATCTCTCTTTGCACTTCTTATCCCTTCAGAGATCACTGTCACCATGGGACAATTGTGGGTGCTTACCCTGCTCCATCCTCTGCTCAGCTCCTCCAGAACAACATCTCAACCAGTTTCATGGCCAACCAAAGAGGATGAATCTCTTCTGCAGGTGCCAGCCTGGACAACACCGTGGTCAGAGACTCTCAGGTCTTGAAGAAGCAGCTTTCTCCACTCAAAAGACCTTTTGTCTTGTACCTCCTGGAGGCAAGTGCTGGGTTTGCTTTCAGCTCAACAGGAATGAGCTGAGCTCCCTGGGAGATGGAGGAGAGGCTGAGAATCAGGCCACGACCCCCTCACACCACCCTGGAGCTACAGCCTGGGCCTACTTAGCCCCTGGGGGGAGGAAGGGGTGGAAGGAAGGTTAATTGGTTACAGAGCAGGTGCATTTGGTTTCCTGATGCCTTCTGCTAGCAGAGCAGAACCACCTCAGAGCTCCTGAGCATGTGGAATGGGGACGTGGTGCAGACAGGAGCCAAGGTGGGTTCCCTTCAGCCAAGCAGGGAGACACATAGAAGAGCCTCAAAGAATCTGGGGGGAGAATATCCCCAAGGCTGAGCAGCAAACGTAGGGACACGTCTTGGTTTGAAGCCCCAGACACTTCTCTCTGCTCTGTGTGTGGGTGAGTGTCCCCACGTGTGTGTGTGTGCTGCCCTTGCAGTTCTGCTTGCTTTGTTTGCCTGCTGAGCTGATGGACTCATCATGCACCTTATGGACAGCTCAGCATTTTTCCTGAGGATTGGGGATGGTTTGGGTTTGGTTGGCTTTGGTTTTGGTGAGCCCTGGAGTGATGTTGGCTCATGATCCACCCCCGTTGCTTACGGCTGTGACAGTGGGGCACAACCCACCAGAGCCAGGTGTAAGGGAGGGACAACAGCAACTCAAACACAGTATTTTTTATAAGTATGTTAAAAAAAAAAAAGGAAAATGTAAAAAAAAAAAAAAAGGAAGAAACCAAAGGTTTTGACAAACAAAGTGCCAGAAAAGAGAAATATGGAGCCTATTGTCATGCCTTGTACTCCCAGCTGGATAGTGGAGGAGGCTAAGGACACTGAGCTGGAGGGAAGTGGTGATGGGTGATGGGCAGTAGTGCCTGGACATGTGCACAGGAAAGGAAGGAGAAGCTGTTGGTCACACACAGAACTGAACTGGTGTGATACTGTCCTTGCTGAGCACCCAGGGGAGAGCTGAGCCTCACTCTCCTGCTCACTGGTTTGTTTTCTGCTGCTTGGTTGCCATTGGTGTGCGTTTGATTT
Organism: Acanthisitta chloris; assembly: GCF_000695815.1. NCBI lineage: Eukaryota > Metazoa > Chordata > Aves > Passeriformes > Acanthisittidae > Acanthisitta > Acanthisitta chloris. The sequence continues at coordinate 14,202 of NW_008672178.1, read as the reverse complement.
CTGCTTGCTGGTACCAAGTTTTTTCATCTGTATGTTATAGATCTATTTTTTTGAGGGAAAAAACTTGAACACCTCAGAGACACCAAGAATGAGACACTTAGGGGAAAGGGAAAACACCAGGACATTGCTGGCTTTACCCTTTCCAAGGTCCCATAGAGGCATTTCTGCTTTCTCTCCACCCTCTGCTTTCTCCCGTGCTCAGGATTTGATGATAGGAAATCTGCATTTTGCTTCATCTCTTTTGTTTCTGTTTTCTTTCTGCTCCTCTTTATTTGGTGTTGGAGCTGATTTTGCTTTTTTGGGGGTTTTTTTGGCTTGGAAAATGTGCCAGAATTGTGCTGTAAATGTGTGAGCTTCCTCCCCTGTCCCTCCAGTGCCCTCCCCATTGCCACCCATTGTCCCAGTCTAGGAGAGCTCTTGGCATCTTCCTCCCCAGCCTCCCCTGCTGAGCTAACTATTTTTTAAGTGCATGTCAAATACGACTGAAAACAAAGACACAAAGCAGAAGATTGAGCCCTACTGCAACACGGATCTGTTCAGTTCCTTTGAGTTCTTTTCCCCACCTCCCTTGCCACACTTGACCAAAAATGCCCAAGAAATAGGTAGTTTTCCATACTGGTTTTCAAGGCAGATGGAGAGAATTGGAGCCAATGTTCCTAGAAATCAAGGGATAAGCTCCTAATATCCAGACTATGCCAGGGCTGGGCTGATCTTTGTGGGTGTTTCTCCAGCACTGCAGGCAACTGATCCATGTTGGCATTGCAGGGAAACCTCCCACTAGCCCAGGTGCTCCTGGCCCTGAGCCCTTCCAGAGATGGAGAATCCACAGCTTCTCTGGACAACCTAAGACCAACCACATAGCCTTAGTGATTCCAGGACAGTTTGCTCTGTGCATCTGGTGAGTAATGGAAGAGTTTTCCTCTGGGGCAAGTGGAGTTTTTGGGATGTTCCTAACTTTTGCCATCCAACCTCGCTGTGCTGTGGAGCAGCCAAGTGCTGACCCAGGTGAGCCTCAGCCTGAGTTTTGCTGCTTTGCACCTGATCCTGCTCCAGTTTCAGAGTGTTCTTTGGTCCATGGAGTCCTGCAGTTTTCCCTGCCCTTTCTCCAACAGGATTGTGTTGTCTTACAGGGAGGAACTGTTTGGCAGGGAATACTTTGACCATGGAGCTCCTAATGATGTTGTCTTTGGGATAACTCAGTTCAGTACACTTAGAGAAGCCCAAGGGGACACAGACTTACAGCAGAACACTCATTTGAGGAAAAAAGGTTCAAACAAAAGGATTTACACTTGGAAAACTTAAACCCGCCAAAAAAAAAAACAACCACCCACTGAAAAGCTGCTTATTCTAATCAACCTGTCACGTGTGATGTTTCTGTTGTCGTTGGTGTTTGGTCATTGTTGGGTTGGTTGTTGGGTTATTTTTTTTGAATCTTCTGTTGTAAAAATAGAGAGTTTACCTCAAGAAATTCTTTCTGCTTGGAAAGAGCTCAGCTCCAAGAGGCTCCAGCAGAGAGCAGGGAAGCTAAAAAAGTGACCCTGGGTGTGGGAAACAGGAGATTTAGGCTTACAGTCCCTTCTGAAGGAGCTGAAGAGAAACTTGGTGGGAATTCAGATTTCTATGCTGCTTTTTTTTCTCCATTCCCTGGAGAAATTCCCCAAGGGAGGGAAGCAGAGTTTAGGTGCTAGTAAACACCCCCAGTGTTTCCCCACAGAGTTGAGAGGCAAGTGGCTAATTTAAGGTCCCAAGACAGACCCTTCCTCGTGTCTGCCCCTGAGTCTTGGACATCCCCACGAGCACAGAGTCTCATCCTCTGTTTTTTTTCTCAAGTTTCAATCCAAACTCAATGTAAAGACACATCCTTTGCCCTCAGTGTCACAGCCTCGAAGAGATGTCAAGACACCATTAGAAAGGAGGTTGGGATCTTTTTTCTTTAGGTTGGTGTTGTTGTTGGTTTGGGTTTTTTTTCTTTTGACTTGAACCTGGTTTGAAGCAAAGTGAAATCTCAGCTATTTCGATTGGAATCCTGTTGTTACTTGGTAAAGGCAAAGCTTCTGTACCTTTGTTATAATTAATTGTATACCTGTGTATGTAAATATGAGGCATTCCTATTTTGCAGTCCAGAACAAACAAAAATAAAAAAAGAAACAAAACAAATGGGAAAAGTATTTGTAATATAGAATAAAGTTTATTAAAAAAATAAAGACATAAAAATGCTGTAGCCTCGGAGTGTTTATTTACTAGGAGGGAATGGGAGTGATGAGGGAAGAGGTCGTGAGTGGGAGGAGAAAGTGGAGTGTGATGTCATGGTGATGTGACTTGGAGGGATGACTGTGGACATGGAATGGTTGTGGTCTGGGGAAGAAAGGGAGGGAAGGCTAGGCTAGGCTAGGCTAGGCTAGGCTGGCTTATGTCCAGGCAGGTGTCTTTGAGTTCTCCAGTTCTCCTCCCTGGTCCTCAGCAGATGTGAATTCCTTGGTTTCCAGAAGCACTTCCATCACCTCCCAGCAGCAGCTCCACAGGTGTCACCCATCATCAGTTCCTCCCAGGGTGAGTTGCAGGAACTGAATCTAGGAAAAAAAACAACCAAACTTAAATGTCTCTAAATTAGAGTTCTGAAGGCTTTTGGTTCTTTGGATCCTTTTTTGCAACCTAAACTGAAATAGCTCCCCAAAAACTGCCTCCCAGACAAAGATCCCACCTCCCAGCAGCAGCTCCACAGGTGTCACCCATCATCAGTTCCTCCCAGGGTGAGTTGCAGGAACTGAATCTAGGAAAAAAAACAACCAAACTTAAATGTCTCTAAATTAGAGTTCTGAAGGCTTTTGGTTCTTTGGATCCTTTTTTGCAACCTAAACTGAAATAGCTCCCCAAAAACTGCCTCCCAGACAAAGATCCTTCTTTGGATCCTTTTTTGCAACCTAAACTGAAATAGCTAAAACTGCCTTGCCTCCCAGACAAAGATCCTTCTTTGGATCCTTTTTTGCAACCTAAACTGAAATAGCTCCCCAAAAACTGCCTCCCAGTGCTGGAGAAATTGCCCTAAGCATTGGCACTGGAGTAATTTCAGGCTGTGTCTCTGCCAGACGTGGCACAAACACACTGAGTGTCCCTGCAGAAACAACAGGTTCCATGGCTGGGAGCACAGGCAGGGAAAGGAAGAGGTGGGGAGGAAACTGAGGCAGCAGGAGGTGAAATGAGTTCCTTGCAGAGCAGCTCAGAGACAAAGCCAAGTGTTCTGCAGCCCAGAATCAATCCCAGTCAGCCCAGTCTGCAACTGGACACTGCATGTCCTGCATGTTTGGGACAATCCCTGGAGCTTGTTGGCCCCACACTGTGTCCCTGCAGCCAAACCTCCCGTGGGATACACACTGAGCCACACTCTCCTCTTGCTCTGTGTGCCAAGAGTGAGAATCACAGAATCGTTCCTGGTCGGAAAAGACCTCCAAGACCATCAAGTCCAACCCTACCATCATTCTTACCTTAGCATCACCTGTTAAATATCTTAACATTTAAACATACTCATTTTTCTTTGTACTGGATAAACTCTATGTGTAAACTCCACAGAACCTACAAATTATCAAAACTATTTCCTTCCCATGTATGTATTTTTTAATGGAATTATTATCATAGAATCAACCAGGTTAGAAAAGACCTCCAAGATCATCGAGTCCAACTCTACCGTGGTTACTAGATCATGGCACTAAGTGCCACATCCAGTCTCACCTTGAAAACCTCCAGGGATGGTGAATCCACCACCTCCCTGGGCAGCACATTCCAATGCCTGAGCACTCTCTCCCTAAAAAATCTCTTCCTAATATCCAACCTAACCCTCCCCTGGCAGAGCTTGAGTCTGTGCCCTCTTGTCCTCCTGAAACAACACAGCACCAGCTATTCCCACAAAAACACCCATTCCAAGCCATAAATGGAGCTGCAATTCCTTAGCACAGCCAAACAAACAGACTTGAGGCTCATGAGGACTCCCTGGTGTTTCCCTGTGGATTTACCTGCAAGAGGAAGGAGAAAAATTTCTGCCGTGGTTACGTCTGCACCAGGAGAGGGAATCAGTCTAGATTCATCCTAGAGAGCCTGAGAGACCTTGGATCAGCTCCTGGTAGCTGTGTCCCATCTGCTTCACAAAGTCCAACTCCTGGAGGCACCAGCTCCTCCCAGTTTCAGCCTCTGAAATGGTTCTGTTCAGCTCCCAAATGGGCTAAGCTGGATATTCTAAGCCAACCAGATCTTTACAAAGATCTTTACAAAGCAGGCAAAACCATCTTCCCATCATCAGAAAGGTTGGGAAAGCTCTCCAAGATCCAGTCCAACCACTGCCAAACCCAACACTAAACCATGTCCTTTCACTAGGATCACTGGTGTTTCTCTGGCTCTAATCCTGTGCTCCTCTGCCTTTGTGGCTCTGAAAAGCTGCAGACACTGCTCCAATTCTGTTCCCAGTCCCCACATCTGCTCTGTGCTTCTCACAGAGCCAAACCAGAGAGCAGGGAAACTGCCCCATAAAACTGTTCTGCTTTGGATTAGCAGAGGCAAATGTGATTATCTCCTCAGCAGGGACAAGGCACAGCACCAAACTCCAGCCCCACCACCACATCAGAGACCCCCTGTCAATGGGATCCAGACTGTGAGTTATGGGCCTGGAATTCCAGCAAGGCCTTCTGGGGAGGTCATAAACCAGCACACAGCTCTCACAGCCTCCCCCTCCTCTCCCCCTTCCGCAAACAGAGTTACAGCCCCATAATTCACGTGAGCTCTGTGTGTCTGCAACAGGACAACTGCAGGGAGACATCTGGGGGTGTCAGCCTGGAAAACCATTCCTTTATCTCCACAGGATGCTGCTTCCAGGCTTCCCCCAGCTCTCCTCACCCATCCTATCTTCTTCCCTTCATCTCCTTCCTCCTTCCCATAAAAGCAGTGGGTGCCTTACAGCCCAATCTCCCACTCACACCCAACCCCTTCCCTCTGCCCTGGAGAGGGAGAGCAACACTCAGGCTGCTTCTCACTTCTTTTTCATCCCCAAACCATTCCTCAGCATGAGCCAGACTGCAAACATCTACCCCACATCAAACCTCCTCAATCAAAGTCCTATCCTGGTCCTCTTCAACTTGAGCCAAACAAGGTAGTTTCCTGTAATTGCATTCTCTGCTGCTCTAGGGGACACAGGGGGTGGGGGAAAGCCCTTAATGGTTCTGGCTGGAATTTACACAGACATTCAGCCTGGAAAACACAAGGCCACCCTGGAACATTTCAGCACTACAAGTCAGACAAAACTAAGTGGTTCCAAGTGCAAGGTCCTACTTTTGGATCAGGGCAACCCCAGGCAGACCTAAGGTTGGGTGGGGAAGGAATTGAGACTAGGGATGATGAGAAAGACTTGAGTGTGATGGTGGATGAGAAGCTCAACGTGAGCTCAATGTGAGTTCACAGCCCAGAAACCAACCCAGTCCTGGGCTGCAGCCACAGGAGTGTGAGCAGCAGGTCAAGGGAGGTGATTCTACCCCTCTGCTCTGGTGAGCTCCACCTGGAATACTGCACACAGTTCTGGTGTCCTCAAAATAAGGACATGGAACTGTTGGGGCAAGGCCTGAGGAGGCCATGGAGCTGAGCAGAGACTGGAGCACCTTCCCTACGAGGACAGGCTGAGAGAGTTGGGGCTGCTCAGCCTGGAGAAGAGAAGGGTCTGTGGAGAGCTCAGAGCAACCTGCCAGGAGCTGAAGGGGCTCCAGGGAAGCTGCAGAGGGACTCTTGGTTAAGAGCTGCAGGGACAGGATGATGAGTAAGAGGTTCAAAATGAAAGAGGGAAACCTAGGTTAGATCTCAGGCAGAAGATTTTGCTGTGAGGGTGGTGAGGCACTGGCCCAGGTTGCCCAGGGAGGCTGTGGCTGCCCCAACCCTGGCAGTGCTCAAAGCATCTACACTGACTAGTCCATGGACTCCAAATTCTTTAGTGACCACATCTACACTGACTTGGCCATGGGCTCTAAAGTTGCCAACCCACAGCATCATAACCCAGTGTGCAGTAGTCTCTGGAGTAAAGCCTTGGCCTGTCCTCTGAGATCACTGGAGAAAACTCCCCTGGTTCCCCCTGGAAACAGCCAGAGGGGACTGAGCTGCTGATGGAAGGCACATCTAGCCCACAGGCCCCCAGAGCAGCAATCTGCTGCAGGTTGTGTCTTAGGGAAGGAAAGAGAAGCTTTGCAGCTGTTCCACTTGCCCAAGGGGGAAATTCTGCAAGTCTCAGAAGCAGCAAGGCAAGATCAAAGGCAAGAAAATTAGGAAAAGAGAGAAGAATGGAGAAACGGGAATAGTTTATGCTAGGTAGTGCTCCAGGGCTGAGCCTTTCTTGTGCTAAAGCTTTCAAGTGCAGAGCATGGGACATGCTGCTTTGCTCCTCTTCCCTGTCCTGTCCATAGATCCTTCTCTCCCCTTAAGCCCCTGCTCATGAGGTGCTGGGAGAGAATGAAAAATCCCTCCTGGCTGGGTGTCCCCAGCTGTACTCAGCACCCTGAATCCAGGCAGGACAGGTGATCTGACCTCTCCTTGCTCCCAGATGTGCCTGAGCCACCTCAGTTTGAGACACATGGTCAGCAAGAGCACCAAGGGAAAGTCTTTCTCCTCACTGCACACCTTGTTTCTTCACTGCCTTTCCTGTGCTCAGTGAAACCTTCACACCTTTCTGCACATCTTCCAGTGATCTCACTGACCCTCCAAAATGCCCTGAGATCACAGCAAACCTGTGCTGGCTGTGAGATCTCTGTGCCTGCTCTCCCCCCAGCAGCCCTAACACACAGGCACAAGCTGTTAACCCTGCAAAGGGAGACCCTTGTCCTTTCTCCACCAGCAACACCTCCTGAAGACCATTTTCACCTTCCCAGAGCCCAGCTCCAGCTGGTAGAGCAGGGATCTGATGCACACAGCCTATCCAGCTCTCTGTGGTGGCTTTCTCTGCTTCCTCTCCTGTTTGCCTGTGCTTTCTCCCAACTGATCCTCAGGTCTCTGACCTCCTCACCCTATGATGAAGTGCAATGCAGTGTTCTCTGGCTCCTGCAATGGATCCTGAGAGCACATCACATGCTGGACAAGGCCTTGGTACACTGTGACCATCCTGGAACTCTCTGCTCTGGCCCCACAGCATCACACTAGGTGCCTAGTCACAAGGGTCACTCTTGCCAAATCCCTTGCAAATGAACGTGGAGATCTCAGGGTGCTTCAACACCCTAAGGATCTCATCCCAAACCCAAGGAGTGCTGACTTTCAAGTCATCAGCAGGGCTGATCCATCAGCTGCATTCAACAGTGGCAAAAATGCCAAGAGCCCCACACAGGGCTGGAGAAGGTGCCATGGGATACACAGGGCTGGAAAAGTTGCCATGGGATACACAGGGTGGCATGGGCCAAAAGCCTCACACAGGGCAGGAAAAGGTGCCATGGGATGCACAGGGTGACATGGGCCAAGAGCCACACACAGGGCTGGAAAAGGTGCCATGAGATATGTGTAACACATGGTACCTTGTGTGACACAAAAACCTGTGAATCTCTGCAACCACACCTGGAGCTCAGCCTAATCCAGCATGTTAGAAATGATTTAGCAAGTGAAATCCAAGATTTATCCTCCCTCTCCCTTCCTCTGCCATGGATTTTACAATGAGAAACAACAACCAAAAAAAAAGGAGGAGACAAATACAGTTCACAATCCTCAGCACTGTATACACTGAGAAACAGATGGGGATGAACAGCACCTTTTGGAAGCAGGACAAAAACCAAGATAGATGGGACCCAAAGGGACCCAGGACATCAAATTTTGTGCCAAAAAGTTCTACTTCAAACTTTGCCAGGTCCTCCATTAAGCTTCCCACACAGCTCTGCTCTCTGCCCAGGGAATATGCACTTCAGCAGGGCTCCCCAGCCCCAGGAATGTTTTGTATATTGGAAACACTGGTACCAAGGGATCTGTCCTACCTCAGTGCTCACAGCCTGGAAAAATTGCTAGGGATGGGTGATGGCTGAGAGAAGCTCCACGGGGACAATGAAATGACAGCAGAATATTGCAGAGAGTATGTTTGGCTTCCCAGCTCAGCCTCAACAAGTCAAGTCTGGTTTACCTTTGTAAACAGAAAAACCTGTTTATTTCCCAGATAGGAAAAGGAGATGAAGCAATTTGGGCTGACATATATTCAGGCTTTGCTAATGAGTTGCCTGGGAAGTTTTGCCTGCAGAATGATTCTACACTTTTCAGGTAGCTCCATGATGTTCCCAAGGTCACCTAACACTTTGTGCACTTGGTGACAATCAAGTGAGACAGTTTCCCCAAGGACTCTGGACTCAGCTGCAGCACAAGTGGAAGCAAACAGGCTCCTAATGACTGATTGCTTGGAACATGTTCATTACCCCTTGGGAACATGAGCCTGCAGCAGCACAGCTTTGGGCTCTGAGTCCTCCAGGCTGGGAGGGAGCTGAGATCACAGCTCAGGTGACGGATGACACACGGTTTTCGTGATTTAGGCAGACAACAGTGGTTTTTTGGGTGCTACAGGTTGGCTATTTTGGAAATCAGGATGAGAATCCAACTCACTGCAAAGCATTTGATGTTCAGAGCACTTCCAGCAGTGGATCCAGAGTGGTTTCCTTTTGCTGGTCACCTGGGAGCATTTTCACACAGTTTCATTAGGTTTCCTAGTCCTCCTCAGCAGAGCTGCAAAGGGCTCTGCTGGATTCATGGACATTAACTTATTCCTAGTATACAATAAGCAAAGCTCATTCCCTGCATCATTTGATGCTTGGAGGTGCTGAATCACACAGGACTGGCAGTAGCCAAGAGGACTCTGAGAGCCAAAATTCACAATTTGATCAGCTCTGACAATTTTTAAAGCCACTTTCTTTACCTCTGAGTGATGTCTCCCCATCTGTATTCAGAATTATAACACAGAAGTAGTTTATTGTTTCCTTACCTGAGTGCATTCTGCAACAGCTTTCAAGGGCTCCCAGTGCAGGAAACTGGTTTGGCCTTTCCTTGTGCTCCTCAATGGGCACAAGTGTTTCTTGTGCTTTCAGATTTATAGCACGGGCTGCAGGCTAATCACTCCCAGGTCTTAAACCTGAACACAATTTAGTGGATTACACAAATTAAACAGGTGCTGAAATATTTGGGGGAGGTTTAGGCTGGACATTAGGAAGACATTTTTTACAGAGAGAGTGATGAGACATTGGAATGTGCTGCCCACGGAGTGGTGGATTCACCATCCGGGCAGGTTTACAAGCTGAGACTGGATGTGGCACTTAGTGCCATGGTCTAGTAACCACAGTAGGGTTGGACTTGATGATCTTGGAGGCCTTTTCCAACCTGGCTGATTCTAAGATTCTATCTCCTGATCTACTATCAGTAAGTGATATTGACACCTCAATATCATTTCTCTTCCTGCCTTGTGCTGTTCCTGACATCCTCTGGCTGCAGCACTTCCCCAGCTCCACTGCATCCCAGCACCTCCAGCAGCTTTCCCCCCTCACCACCCACATTCCCTACCCCTCCAGCAGCCTCCTGGATCTCCATTCTCCAGCAACTCATCCTCCCTCTGGGTCCCACCTCTAGTTCTCCTTCCCTCAGCTCCATAGCGTGTTGCAGGTGGTGTCCATGGGTGGGCAGGGAGGGGTGTTGCACATTTGTTAGGAGCTGCAGTGACAGGACAGGGAAGAATGGGGAGAAATGGAAAGAGGGAGATTTAGATGGGATATTGGGAACAATTTCTTGCCTGTGAGGGTGGTGAGACACTGGCCCAGGCTGCCCAGAGAGGCTGTGGCTGCCCCAACCCTGGCAGTGTTTCATTGCAGGTTGGATGAGCCTTGAGCAACCTGCTCTGGTGGGAGGTGTCCCTGCCCAGGGCAGGGGTTGGGGCTGGATGATCTCTAAGCTCCATCCCAACCCCTTAACATAGTATGAAACTATCCAAGCAGTGATGGAGCTTCCTCCTTCCCCCACAGACACTTCATGCACTATTTATTCCTTCCCTCCCCTCAACCCCCAGAGAAAGCCCTGGCTGGGAACCAGCTGAGCTCTCAGAGCTGCCATCATCCATCAAGGTGGCAGCCAGGCTGGGGAAGGGCTGCATGGCACAGTGCCAGGGCTAATGGCCCGAGATGTCGCTCGCTCGGAGCTGTCGCAGGGAGCAGCCACAGCCACTAACTGCAGCTCACTCTGGCCCTGGGAAGGAAGGATGGAGGTCATCCATGGCAGCAGGAGGAGCTTGGCTGCAGAACTGCCACCAGCTCTTCAGTCACTTCACAAGCAAGATTCAATGGCTTTGAAGTCCCTCCTGTGTGCCCTGGAGAGCTGTGGTCGTGCTGCTCACCAGTCTTCTCATCACCCATGGCCTTGTGCCCTCCAGCATGGCATGGCCACAGCTCTGCTCTGCTTCATCAGAGGAGATGGAATGAGCATGGCATCAAGGTTTGGAATGAAACCACCTAGATTTTGTTCTCTGTCTCCTCCCTGAGGTCAGATGTCACTGCTCTACCTTCCAGTGATCACCCTGTGGTATTTCTCCCTGGCTCTGGATTCACAGAATCACTCTTGGAAAAGACCTCTGAGATCATCAAATCCAACCTCTGACTGAACACAACCTTGTCAACTAGACCATGCCACATCATGTTGTTTCTTGAACACATCACCTCCCTGGGCAGCCTGTTCCAGTGCTTAACAATCCTTTCCAGGAAGAAATTCCTCCTGATGCCCAACCTGAACCTCTCTTAGATTTTCCATCCAGGTAGGAATGCTTGGCTCCCCCTCTTGGGGTGAAGCATCTCACAATGGGATGCTATAATTCTACGGGTTTTCCCGTAGAATTCCATATTTTCATTTGAAAATTTGGGTCCCTGACAGCCCATGAAACAGAGCTAGCTCAGGGATGAGGAGCACTGTCCCACCTGCTCTAGCAGCTTGGGAAGATGATAAGAGAATACATACCATTGGTTGCACCTTACACTGTAACCTAGGACACCAACATAACTAAGTGGAAACTGTCTGGCTGAATCTGATCTTTGTTGTCTGTAGCTTTGTCTTCACAGAGAGCCAGAAACAGTTTCTTTTCTTCCCTGTTTCACTTCCTTCTCTCCCAGCCTTCAGATAAACAGTTAGGCAGTGTTTATTTCCTAAATGGCCTGTCTTGCAGGGAAATGATCTTGTCAAAACTGAGTCAAACTCCACTTGCACCCTGGATCTGGGAGGCAACCAAAACAAAGGGAACTGTGAGATGCCATGGCACCAAAACATGCTGTGTCCACAGTCTGTTCCTGCACTCAGCCCGATGACTCTGCCTTCCAGCAGCTCAGCACCTCAGAGCTTAGCTAATCATCATTACTGGCACTTACCCTGATGTGTTCACAGACCTATCTGCTGCTCCTCACTTGCACAGACACATTGGTTATTCCTGACATGGGGTTAGGATTGATCCCTTGCAATTGCATCCACTTCAGAGAGCCCAGAAAGGGAAAATCTTTCAGGGATGGCAAGAACTGAGTGAATCCTATCTGTGTGAAGAGAAAACATGGACATCACCTTCACCTTCCAGGCAGTATGTCCCTACTGAGATCAAATTATCCTGATCTAGTCTAATGATCTGACTGAAACTGGGTCTGCAGGAGATCTTCTGCATCATGGAGCCACCACTGCCAGTGTCCAGCAGCCATTCAACAGAGGAGTTAATAAACCAACCACCTCTTTCACCTACCATGAGCCACAGAAGACTCTCAGTACCTCCAGCTGTCACTAAAAGCCTGGAAAAGCTGTAAATCCTTCTCTGAAGACAGTTCATGAACTCCTCAGATATGGAAGTGTTCAAAGAACAAGAGGACATGGCATTGTGTGATGTGGTTTAGTGGGGATGGTGATATTTGGTCAAAGGTTGGAGACCTGATGATCTTGGAGGTCTTTTCCAACCTTAATGATTCTGTGATTCCATGCAGCCAAGTGATGGTGTTCACCCATGCACATGCTGCTGGTTGGATCCAGTTCATTCCCTTTCACTTCTCTTTCCTGGTGTCGAGGCAACCAAGACAGTGCAGCCAAGTTTGCTGGGAGCAGAAGCTCTCTGCATCCCTGGATGCAGAGCCAACCCCTCCCTGACACACAACAGCCCCTGAGAGCACAGTGAGAGCACATTGGGAATGTCTCCCCTTAAACAAACACTCCCTGACTGACCCAGCCAGGGGAGGGTTTGCCATTGCTGTATATGCTTTCTGTGCTCACCATTCTCCAAACCTGCCTTGGATATGTGTCAGATCCACACCTGCATCCTCACCTTCTCATCCCAGGAGTCACAGAAGCCTTACCGGCCATGCTGATTGCTTTGTTGAGATGAAACCAACCTTCATCCCAGCTCCAAATTCTGCTTGCATCCCCTTCCAGGTTCATTCGTTCCTCTCCAAGCTGTGATTAAGGGGAGAAAACAAGGGAGAAGTTAGCAACATTTCCGAGCAATCTAAGCAAAGAGCAACTTTTAAACGAAGGCATTTAAGGCCAGAGCTTCCCAGCTGTCTGGGTGTCCCTGCTGAGCCCACTGCAGTACAGAGTTCAGGCCACTCCTGTCACTGACTGCAGGCTGCCAGGTAAGGTGCATTAGCCAGGAATGTCCAGAGCATGATTAATCTTTTCCTCCTCATTCTGATGCTGCTGCAGTTGCAACAGATGTTCCAGAGCCTTCTGGCAGTGACAGATCCCTGCGTGGTCCTGACTCCTTACCAGGCAAGTAATGACAACAGCCAAAGATTCCCAGGGCTGTGTCAGCTGGATTTTATGGGGGTTTTTTTCTTCCCCCTCTGGAAAGTTCTACTCATTTTCTGCAAAGTTTCTCTATGAGCTATGATGTGTTTGAATCACACATCAACTGTGTCCCACAGTTCACAGGGTTAGGTCAGAGAGCTGGGAAAAACATCCTCCTTACTGAGCATCCCAACCTGAAACCTCCCAGTGGAAGAAGAAGAGGAAGGTTCTATCAGAGCTACAGGAGTTGTGGCTGGTTGGGCCTGAGAAACATGTTTCCCACCACGTGACAGATACACAGGGATGGGGGCCAAGGATGTGTTCAACCTCCAACCCTAGTTTTATTTTTAGGTAGAACATGGTCAGTCCTTCAGGGAGCTTTGCTTTCCTTGCATTGCACTTCCTGACATCAGAGCACAGTTGAGCAGCTGCAGCTGAGCTGAGTCTGCACCTACTGGGAGGCTGAGGAACACCATGCACCAAACATCAGGTGCCATTCCCTGGGAGAAGGGGCAGTGACCAGGGCTGCAGGCTGAGGAAGTTCTCAGGATGCTCCTCACTGCTCCTTGGGGCTGGTTTTCCTGTTTACAGACACAGATGCTAATTCTCCCCTGCAAGGTGAGATATTTTGGCATTCAGACCAGAAGGACCATGATCCTCTCTGACCTCCAGAGAAATCTGCCCACTCTGTCTTAGCCTAACACGAGGCAGGCAAAGTGTTTAGATCATTCTTTAAAGGGCTCAAGGGTCTAAGTTATCTCCCTCCTCCCCCAAGATGATTCATTTGCTGATGATCCATCCCACCAAAGGAAACCTGACAAGCTTGTTCCGTATTTTCATTAGAAATTTTCCACCTTCATTCATTTTCCACCTTCTCCTTCCTACCATTACATCTCCTCACTCCTTTGTGTGTGTTCAGACACCACTGAAAAGAGCCTTCAAAGGCAAATCCTTCGGCTCCTCCTCCTCAAACACACCCTGTTTACAAACCAGTGCTCAGCTGATTTATGTAGCATTACAGAGCTGCAAACCCTGCTCAGCTGACAAAAAGTCTCTCAGAATTCTCTCTGCTTCTCATATTACAGCCAGCAAGGTGTATCCCACTGTCAGAACTGAAATCTTAGCAGCAATGATGAGAAAAATTGCTCCCCACACTGTAGTGGGCATTGCAAGCCTGAGAGATGTGAGCAATGTTATGTGCATGTAAAATATTCCTGGGCTCTGTGGGTAAAACACTAATGTGGAGAAAAGCACCAAGGCTCCAGCAGCTCCTGAGGTTCAGCAAGACAGTCCTTGTCTGTGGGTGTTGCTATCTTTCAGCTAGAATCAGAGAATCATCAAGGTTGGTGGAGACCTCTGAGATCATTGAGTCCAACCATTAACCTGTCACTGCTGTAGCTCCTAAACCCCAAACCATATTCTTCAGTGCCACATCCA